>NC_053498.1:70482716-70782716 GCF_905171775.1 Rana temporaria
GAGAGAGAGGGGATGGAAGAGAGAGAGGGGGGTGAGTGTAATTGACCCCCTAAGCTGGCCTGCAGTCCTTCCTGTACCCCCTGTCCCAGCCCCTGTCTGTGGGTAGGTGTGTGTGATGAATGCACCTACCTCCAGACCATCCTTGTCCTCTGTCCTCTCTGTCAGCCTATGTTTCTTCTTGATGACAGGCACAGCTGGAGCAGAGGTTGGCAGAAGGTGTGCAGGCGGCTCTGGGACTGGGAGGATGTCACTGCTGCTCAGGTCAGGTCTTCTCTCACTCCCTCTCGCGCTGTTCCTTCCAGTCAGCCTCCTGCTGCTCCCCGGGGCCGCCACTCTCTGTTGTTCTCAGATGCTGCTGCTCTCCCTCTGAGATCAGATGCAGCCTGTGAAACTGTCCCTCTCTGGTATGTCAAAGGGCAGCCTCGGAGCTCAGCTGCTTTGGGTCCCAGGAGGCAGAGCAGAAGCGCGGAGGTCGGAGGAGGAAGTGAAATCCTCCCGCGCTTTCAGTTCTGAACACAGAGGGGGTGCACTGCAGCCGTGATGTCACTGGTTGCTACACGCCAAGCGGCTCTAGCAACCAGTGAGCAGAATGAAAGTCAGGTGGAGGTGGTTCTGCATGCCGGAGACAGCGCTACCGCGGCTCAGACTCCGCCACTGAATTCATCATGACTTTACCCAGTGCTTCATTCCAGGACACTGTAATGTCCCGCAATGAAGGCACCCGGGAACAGGGACACAGATGCCAATTAAGGGACAGTCCCGGGCACTCCGGGACACGTGGGCACCCTACTGAGACGCCTGTCAGTCTTATCCGAGGAACGCACCGCCGGTACGTCCCGAGGATAAGCATTCAGAAGCCGACTACAGCCTGAGGGCTGTACTCGGAAGCCTATCAGGCTCTGATAGGCACTTCCGTACAGCCAACCAGCTGCCGTTATTCAGGTGGCCGGCGCTCTAGGTCCGGCCATCTGAATTAGACTAGCGGCAGCCGCGACAATAACATAGATTCATGCAATGCAATAAATCTATGTTATTAGTCAGTGGCAGTGCGGAGCCAGAGGGGGCGGCGCTCCAGCGCCCTCTATGGACGAACTGCCACTGATTGACACAGACAGCAGGACACTGGAGCGCTCCCGCATGAGTGGCCCAGGGGAGAGCGACTCTCCAACGGGGCACTAGAGAAGAGGAGGAGCCAGGAGCACCACTGAAGGACCCCAGAAATGGAGGATCGGGGTCACTCTGTGCAAAACCAACTGAATAGAGAAGGTAAGTATAACATTTTTTTTTTTTTAAACAAAGCTTTACATATCCTGTAAATAGGCCAGCCTATGCGCAAAGAAACGTTTTTCGGGCAATGAGCTTTTTTTTTTTTTTTTTTTTACTGTGCGTTTATTATGCAGTTATTTCTACGTAAGGGCCTTTTCTCACTGAGCGCAGTTTGATGCCTTTTGAACTGCACTCCAACTGCATAGGCAGCCCAAAACCAAGGTCATCCTATGGGCATAGTTCACATCACTTAAAAACGCAGCGGGTCTTTTTAACCACTTCCGGACTGCCCGCCGTCATTATACGTCGGCACTTTGGCGTTGAATACCGTTGTTATGGCAGCAGATAGCTGCCATAACCCCGGTATTTAAAAAAATGGCAGGTGGTCCACTTTCAGATAAAAGTGGTCTCTGCGGCGGAAGCGGATTTTTTTTTTTTTATTGCATTTAATTGTAATCAATGTTAGATCTGAGGTCTTTTTGACCCCAGATCTCACATATAAGAGGTCCTGCCATGCTTTTTTTCTATTACAAGGGATGTTTTACGTCCCTTGTAATAGGAATAAAAGTGATCTAAAATTATTATTTTTTATTTTAAAAAGTAAAATAAAGAAGAAAAAAAATGTTTTAAAAGTGTCCCGTCCCGCCGAGCTTGCGCGCAGAAGCGAACGCATACGTATGTTGTGCCCGCAGATGTAAATGGTGTTCAAACCACACATGTGAGGTATCGCCGTGATCGTTCGAGCGAGAGCAATAATTCTAGCCCTAGACCTCCTCTGTAACTCTAAACTGGTAACCTGTAAACATTTTTAAATGTCGCCTATGGAGATTTTTAAGTGTCAAAGTTTGTCGCCATTCCGCGAGCGGGCGCAATTTTGAAGCGTGACATGTTGGGTATCAATTTACTCAGCGTAATATTATCTTTCACAATTTAAGAAAACATTGGTAAAAAGCCAAGCCCCAAAACATATGAAAAATGCACTGCAAACGCAGCACAAAACACATTCAAGCGTGCTTTGAAATGCATATAAAGCTGCAGTGATAACATTGGAGTTATGTACAGTGTCTGCTGTGAATGGGTCCTCAGCACTGGAAATAAAGCCTATAAGTATAAGGAGAGTTAGGTGAAGATGTGTAATCACGTGACCAGCCTGAGGAGCTACAGAACGCCAGGACACATAAACAACTCATTTCACCCATCACTCAGGACACCAGCACTTTCTCGCTACCAATCAAACTGCAGCCAGAGAGCCCGCCTCTCACCAGTCCTGACCAACCACAGCCTGATGCAGAGAAAATTGAACCCCGTGCCTGGTAGCTTGTATAATGTGATAGGACGACATGTGCACGGAGAGTCCGCCCCTCCCCTAGCCAGTGTGTGCGTTGCTATAGTAACAGCAGCACGCTGGAGCCGTATTGATGAGGATGGGATTCTTGCGTCACTTTGGCTGAGTTTAGTGAGGTGGGGACACCGGGGACAACTTCTGCTTTTATGTCCCCTGTGTAGGAAGACATTGGTGAGGCTGAAGGGTAAGTCTACTTCTACCAGTGTGCTGACTCCATGACCTTTGTATGTTATCCTGTGTGTGTGTGGTGTGATCAGTCCTATGGATCTGTGAGGCGATCTGTGTCTTCCATACAATGAGCTAGATTCACAAAGACTTTACGTCGGCGTATCTATTGATACGCTGCGTAAGTTAGAAGATGCGCCGTCGTATCTATGCGTGCTATTCACGGAGCTAGATACGCCTGAATTTCAGCTTCCTCCGACCGACGTAAGTTTTAGAACGCCGTCGTATCTTGGGTGCATATTTACGCTGGCCGCTAGGGGCGCTTCCGTAGATTTACTCGTAGAATATGTAAATGACCTAGCTACGCCGATTCACGAACGTACTTGGGCCCGTTACGCCGTTTACGTAAGGATTACGTCCGGCGTAACGTTACTCCTGCTATATGAGGCGCAGCCAATGTTAAGGTATGGACGTCGGAACAGCCGTCGATTTACGTTGTTTACGTAAGCGGTACGTGAATGGGGCTGTGCGTAGGTTACGTTTACGTCGAAAGCATTGAGCCGACGTATCTTAGGGAGTATATGCGACGTGACTCTAAGCATGCACGCGCATGCGCCGTATGAACGGCCATTCATTTACATGGGGGTCACAGCTAATTTACATGGAGCACGCCCCCTACCTGCCTATTTTGAATTAGGCGGGCTTACACCGGCCTATTTACACTACACCGGCGCAACGTACGGCGCCAGATCTTTGTGAATACTGGTCTGGGCGCCCTATTTTACGTCGGCGTAGCGCATATGAGATGCGCTACGCCGGCCAAAATATACGCCGAGCTACGTGAATCTAGCTCTAGGTGTTTAGTCTGTGTGCGCCCAATCCTGGTCGAAAAAAATGTCGCTATTCGAGGCGTTTGGCGTTTTTTTTCTTTATCCGTATTGCAGTTCTATGATCGCCTCTGTGATGGTGACCAATCATAAAGGTATAAGAAAAAAACGCCAAACGCCTCTCATAGCGCCATTTTTTTTTTTCCAGGATTGGACGCACAGGTGTGAATGGGGCCTTAATCTCAATGCTTAGTTCTGGAAGACAAAATCCTGCATATTTGGAACATAAAATCATGCGCCTCTGTACATGAGGCTTTAGGCATCTTGCATATCGGAATAAAAAATGCCACGTTTTATACTGACCTAAATAAAGGTGCATTATTGTCTATAAAACAAAACACAACTGCGAAAGGATCAGTAATACAGCGATAAACACAGAGCCAAAAAAAAAAAAAAAATATAGAACATTTTACAATAGAGGGCAGTAATTTACATGCATACGTGTGTATATGCAAAAGTTTTAGGCAGGTGTAAAAAAAAATGCTGTAAAATAACCCTTTCCGGCCCACTGCCTCTCAGCTCTACTTCCTTACTGGGCACTTAAACCCCTTCCTGACCAGAGGACTTTTTGCGATTCGGCACTGCGTCGCTTTAACTGACAATTGCGCGGTCGTGCGACGTGGCTCCCAAACCAAATTAACGTCCTTTTTTTCCCACAAATAGAGCTTTCTTTTGGTGGTATTTGATCACCTCTGCGGTTTTTATTTTTTGCGCTATAAACAAAAATAGAGCGACAATTTTGAAGAAAAAAAAACATTTTTTTACTTGTTGCTATAATAAATAGCTCAATTTTTTTTTTACGTTTTTTTTTTTTATCCTCAGTCTAGGCCGATACGTATTCTACATATTTTTAGTAAAAAAAAAAAATCGCAATAAGCGACTGGTTTGCGCAAAAGTTATAGCGCCTACAAAATAAGGGACAGAATTATTATTATTATTTTTTTTTTTTTACTAGTAATGGCGGCGATCTGCGATTTTTATTGGGATTGCGACGTTATGGCGGACACATCGGACACTTTTGACACATTTTTGGCGCCATTCACATTTATACTGCAATCAGTGCTATAAATATGCACTAATTACTGTATAAATGTGACTGGCAGGGAAGGGGTTAACACTAGGGGGTGAGGAAGAGGTTAATGTGTACCCTAATATTAGTGTTCTAACTGTGGGGGAAGGGGGGTGACTGGGGGAGGTGACCGATCTGTGTCTCTATGTACAAGAGACACAGATCCGTCTCCTCTCTCCCTGACAGCACCGCTGTCTGCGAGAGCCGGGAATGAGAGATGATCTCATATGTAAACATATGAGATCATCTCTCATTGGCCGCACAGATCGCCTAGGAAACGGCCGCTCCGATTGGCCGTTCACGGCGATCTGTGACTGGCTGTGTCCAAGGGACACGGCCAGCACAGCAGTTCCCCGCTGCGCGCTCGGGAGCGCGCGCGGGGAACGTGCAAAGGGGCGGCCGTAAAAAAGACGGCCTGTTAGAGATTGGGAGCCGCGCTGCGGCCGTACAAAGTCGTACGGCCGTCAGCAAGTGGTTAAGAGTTCTAAAAGTAGGGAGGCGGGCATTGGGGTCATGTGACCGCTGTGATTGGCTGCCTCCGCAGTCACATGATCGTAAAGTTTCACTAGTTTGCATCAGGGGCTTTCCAGTACCCATCTGCTGCCATGCTGGGAGTGCACAGGAGGTGCTCTCAGCATGGTAAGTGGTTTACACAGGGTCGCATATATGTGACCGCTTGGCATTAAGGCCCGTTTCTTTGTTCTTCTTCAAAAGACCTTGAACAGCACATCTTGAAACGCCAGTCTGCTTTGAAATCTTTGCCTATTGTACAAAAATGAGTTTTCTTGTAGAGCCTCCAGGCTGAGGGATTTTCATCGTTTGACACAATTCTGATGTATGTTGGATATCTGGTCCCCTGTGCTGTGGTTTTATCTGCCACCACCTACATCACAGCAATGCCACAGGGAGCAGTGCGGACGTCCCCCCCCCCTCCCACCGCCATCCGGTGATTCTCCGGACTCTCCCATGCCATCGGGGCCCGGAGAACAAATCAGCCGGCCCCGGATGAGGAGGATAGAGATTTCCAGTGACCAGATGATCACCGGTCATCTCTATGACCGTCGGAGGCCCGGGCGTTATGATGTCACGCCCGGGTACCCAGAAGTAAACAAAGCCGCAATCGTGGCTGAATACATGAGATCTGTAATTTTTTTCCCGATCTCATGCTTTTTGGCTGGAGGAGAGATGTGGGGTCTTACTGACCCTGCATCTCTCCATAAAGAGGACCTGTCACACACTATTCCTATTACAAGGGATGTTTACATTTAAAAAAAGTGTCAAAAAAAAAAGTAAAATCCCCAAAAATATATACACCGCTCTGAAATCCCCTCAAAGATGCTGCATGTAGGACTTGTTTAACCACTTAAGGACCGGACCAATATGGTGCCAAATGACCCAAGGGTTTTTTACAATTCGGCACTGCGTCGCTTTAACAGACAATTGCGCGGTCGTGCGACGTGGCTCCCAAACAAAATTCGTGTTCTTTTCTTCCCACAAATAGAGCTTTCTTTTGGTGGTATTTGATCGCCTCTGCGATTTTTATTTTGTGCGCTATATACAAAAATAGAGCGACATTATTGAAAAAAAACAATATTTTTTACTTTTTGTTCTAAGAAAAATCAAATAAACTAAATTTTAGTGAAACATTTTGGCCAAAATTTATTCAGCCACATGTCTTTAGTAAAAAAAAAAAATAGCTACCTAAGCGGGAACACCGACACTAATACAGCGATCAGAAAAATGATCGCTTAGTGACACTGGCAATAGGGAGTGAAAGGGTTAACTAGGGCGGTGATCAAGGGGTTAAAACTTTATTAGGGAGGAGGTACGGGGGCTACCCTGAACCCAACACTAACTGCCTGTCACACTAACTGTCACACTGACACTAAATGCAGTGATCAGTGCATATATGATCACTGCATTCAGTGACACTGTGACAGGGGGGTGGGGGGGGTTAATGTGCCTGCGTGTCCTGGTGTCAGTGTAGTGTTGGTGCGACTTACTGTGTGATGTGATCTCTCCTCAGCGGCGGTTGAAAATACCGCAAAGAGGAGAGATTACATCACTTCCTCCTCCTGTGTTTACACAGGAGGAGGAAGTGACACGCAGGGGGAGCGCGCGGATTGGCTGAGAGCGATCTGGAGGGGGCGGACAAAAACAAACAGCCGCCCCCTCATCCCGGATCGCTCAGACAGCCATGGGGACCGCCGCAGGTACCGGGGGGGGTCCCAATCGGACCCCCGACCCACGTCTAGGCAGGGACGTACAGGTACGCCAATGTGCCTGTACGTGCCATTCTGCCAACGTTTTTGTACATGCGGCGGTCTGGAAGTGGTTACGCATCCTGCCAGTGCACCGCTCCAGTGTGAAAGCCCTCAGGCTTTCACACTGGAGTGACAGGAGAGAAGCTTTACAGGCGCTTTGCAGGTGCTATTTTTAGAGCTATAGCGCCTGTAAAGTGCCTCAGTGTGAAAGTAGCCTAACCGCTCTATCCCTGTAAGGCTCCTTTCCCACTGGGTGGTTTGCAGGCGCTATTGCGCTAAAAATAGCGCCTGCAAACAGCGGCTGCTGTTTCTCCAGTGTGAAAGCCCTGAGGGCTTTCACACTGGACCGGTGCGCTAGCAGGACAGTAAAAAAAGTCCTGCTAGCTGCATCTTTGGAGCGGAGAAGGAGCAGTGTGTTTACAGCTCCTCCACCGCTTCTTCCCATTAAAAGCAATGGGAAACCGTGGCTATACCGCCGATAAAGTGCAGAGGCGCATTGCCGGTGGTATTAACCCTTTTTCGGCCACTAGCGGGAGGGGGGGGTAAAACCGCACCGCTAGCGGCCAAATACCACTGCAATTCCGACAGTTACCGCAATTACCACCACCACACCTCCCGCCCCAGTGTGAAAGGGGCCTAAAGGAAAAATGAGCATACATACCTTTTTGGAAGTTGATCTGACCATTCCGACCAGATCTCCAGTGGCAGAAGCTCTGCAGAGGGCACGGCCAACAACAGCTGTGAAATGAATAGGAAGTGACGTCACCCATAGAGTTACTGTCATCTGTCACCTCTGCACCCGCCTCTAAAGTGAAGCAGTGGCTGACAGCTCAGTATGGGATCCGGTCGGAGTGGGTCAGATTGGCTTCCAAAAAGGTATATATACTCATTTGTTCTTTACAGGGATAGAGAGGTTAGTGTTAGTGGTGTCTATAGATGCAGGGATTTTAGTTTTTGTATGGACTTCCACTTTAAGGGCTATGTCCTCTATCTGCTTTCTCTGTCTCAAAGGTGATACATCACAGGTCTGTTTAGAGTCCCGATATTTCACCAAAGCCCCCCAACAGGGCTCCTAAAAAAATGGAAAAATAAAAGTGTAAGATAAATATATAAAATAAAATAATAAATAAGTAAAACAACAAAAGTAAAAAAACGACTGACACCAGTGGTGGACCTTCCAGGGTCGCACTTGCTATCAGGCCCTGGTGTTCCTGCAACCGTGGGGGAGCCCCAGGCAGGGGTCAGGGGGGCCCTTTGTGCTTATGGTTCTCCTTTTCAAAAGGTTCTTGTTATGCCTCTGAACTCTATATCAGGGATTGATTAGGTGAGGGTCAAGGCCAGGGTTAAAGGTCAGGGTCAGCATATTTTAGGTAAAATAAAAAAAAGTGTTTTTTTTTTTGGTGTCAATTATTATCAGTGGGGTAGATTCAAGTAGGGGAGCGCACTACTACGGCGGCGCAGCGTACCGTTTTTATGCTACGCCTCCGTAAATTACTTGAGCTACGCTTCATTCACGAAGCATTTGCTCCGTAATTTGCGGGGGCGTTTCGGAAAAGTGGCCGGCGTAAGCGCGCGTAATTTAAATGATCCCGTAGGGGGCGTGGATCATTTAAATTAGGCGCGTTCCCGCGCCGAACGTACTGCGCATGCTCCGTCGGGAAAATTTCCCGACCGGGGATTGCGGTAAATGACGTCGCAAGGACGTCATTTGCTTTGACGTGAACGTAAATGGCGTCCAGCGCCATTCACGATTCACTTACGCAAACAACGTAAATTTCAAAAATCGCAACGCGGGAACGACGTCTATACTTACCATTGGCTGTGCCTCCTAATAGCAGGAGCAGCCTTACGACGGAAGCGACGTACGCAAACGACGTAAAACTCGAACACCGGGCGCGCGTACGTTTGTGAATCGGCGTTAGTATGCAATTTGCATACTCTACGCCGACCACTACGGGAACGCCACCTAGCGGCCAGCGTCAGAATACAGCCTAAGATACGACGGCATAAGAGCCTTATGCCAGTCATATCTTAGGCTACAGTCGGCGTATCAAGCTTTCTGAATACAGAAAGTCGATACGCCGGCGCTACCTAGCAATTACGCTGCGTATCTATGGATACGCAGGCGTAATTGCTACCTGAATCTACCCCAGTGTGTTTTAGATAAGATTAAAAAAAAAAAGTGTGCCCTATTGTTTCTGGGCCCCACTGCAGTTACACGCAACACATAATTTACACAAATGTGGTATCACTGCAACAATCAGGAGTAGGTGAATGTATTTTGGGTTGTTCTTTGGTGGTAGATATCAGGCGATACCCATTAACATTTATCACCATTTTGTCCTGATAAAACAAGGTATAATTAATTCACCTGGATAGTCGTTACAAAGATATGTACATGTGTAGCCCAGGTTCACACTGGGCGGCGGGAGTGAAGTCGTGCGACTTCAGCTGAACTCGCAAAACTGCTGGGGGGACATTTCCATCGTTTGGTGCTAGGACCTCCAAACTTCGCACACTTGTATGGGAGACTCTTGGATGCCAGTGTGCCAAGTTTGGGGTCAAGGGGACCTACGGCCGGTAACGTGTCCCCAAAGGCAGTGCCCTTAGGACACCGATTAACATGGGTGCCTATGGGGAAAATGGGTCAGTTTGGCGTGCATCACAGCACGCCAAACTGAACTAGGGGAGACTCTCGGCTACATGTCTACAAAAGGTGGTGTCACTGGCACCTAAGGCTGGCCAGTACCGTGCCTCCAAAGAAGGACCGTTTAACATGGGAGTCTATAGGACAGAGATGGCGAACCTTGGCACCCCAGATGTTTTGGAACTACATTTCCCATGATGCTCATACACTCTGCAGTGGAGTAGAGCATCATGGGAAATGTAGTTCCAAAACATCTGGGGTGCCGAGGTTCTCCATCACTGCTATAGGGAAACAGGTTCAGCTTGACGCGCATCACTTTCCGCTTGTCAGTCCTGATTTTGGCTGCGATTCCGGAGACATCTGTGCAGGTTATTGCACAAATGTCAATGTAAATCGCGGCCCGAAATCGCAAAAAAGTAGTACAGAAACGACTTTTTGAAATCTGTGCAGCGCCATAGATGCGGTGTCACACCGATTAGGACAGTGCCATTGCCAAATCGCATGTAAAAACGCACCAGTGTGAACCAGGGCATAGGCTCGGTTCACACTGGTGAGATGCGGGAAACCCCGCAAATCCAGTGCCGGTTCCTGCGTCGCACCTTACTCTCAGGCAGTTCACACTGCCGTATGCGAACCGCTGGGGGGGTCAATACAAAGTTAATGTGTGAAAACCCATGCGATCCCATTCTGGTGCTGACAAAAAAAAGGGTCCTGCACGAGTTTGGTCTGATTGCGATGCAAATTCAGCCATACAGTTTGTATCGCACAGACATCGCATAGCAATGCACAATGTGAATCGAACCTTACTAATAAATGGCAAAGTTTCAAAATAAAAACATATTTTTGTTTGCCCAAAAATGATCCTGTTAAAATGAATTTATTTGCAAACTTGATTTTGAAATTCAAATTTAAAGCGGTTCTCCACCCTAAAGTGGAGTCCCGCTGATCGGAACCCTCCCCCCCTCCGGTGTCACATTTGACACCTTTCAGGGGGGAGGGGGGTGCAGATACCTGTCTAAAGACAGGTATTTGCACCCACTTCCGGCCACACGCTACGGGCGAAAGACGGGTTTTTCTGACTTCCCGTCTGTCGCCCGTTGTGTGCTGGGAACACTCGGCTCCCAGCACACAGCGTGTGAGCCAATCGGCGGGCGCAGCGCGACTCGCGCATGCGCCGTAGGGAACCGGGCAGTGAAGCCACAGCGCTTCACTTCCTGGTTCCCTCAGCGTGGATGGCGGGGGGAGCAGCAGAGAGACGAGCGATCGCTCGTGCTCTGCTGCGATCAGCGCTGGACTCTAGGACAGGTAAGTGTCCTAATATTAAAAGTCAGCAGCTGCAGTATTTGTAGCTGCTGGCTTTTAATATTTTTTTTTAATGGCACATCCGCTTTAAGAAGTGAATTGAAGAAAAATTTCGTTTTTTTATAATGAAGGGAACTTTCTGCCCTTTTGGAGTTGAAAAGAAAAAGTTAATTTGAAGCAGCAAAGACTTTTATGAAGAAGACAAGCGATGTAGTGAAATGCTGAAACCGTTCATTCATTGCTGCATGCTGCATTTTATTTTTGTATCTCGTGACCTGTTAGTTTGAACCTTAACCTCTTTCACATTGATTGGAATAAAAGGGATGCCAGCGGGAGAGGCAGGGGGTCAGGCAAGTTCACTTAGAGACAGCTTTACCACCAAATCCCCCAAATAAAGATATAATTGTGTGTATGATAGAAATGATAGAAGGAAGCCACATATATGAAAGATCGAAATCCTGCTTATACTATGTTAAATCTTGTTCCATTACTCCATATATTTATTATTGGGTTTATATAATTGCTGGTGCCAAACCAAAAAGTTGTTTTCATAACCACTTGAAAACCAGGGCTTTTCTGGCACATTTTGTTGAAAATATTAAATTAGTATTGGGCATTGTTGACCCTCTTTTCCGCTTACAGTAACTGCTGCATCTCCCACCCTAGGCTTATACTCGAGTCAATAAGTTTTCCAATTTTTTTGTGGTAAAATTAGGTTCCTCGCCTTATATTCGAGTCGGCTTATACTCGAGTATATACGGTACTTTAAAGCGGGGGTTCACCCTATAAAACATTTCTAACACTACATCCAGCCCAGTTCTGCATATAAAATGACACTGACCTTTTTTTTTTTTCGTAGATAGCGTTTAGCCGTGGAATTCACTGTGGCTTCTGGGTAGGGAATCCCGCGGGAGTGGCGGCACCGGCGCCGAATAGAGCCGACCCGAGCTTCTTTCGGGAAGTCGTGACGCGCTGGCATGTCAATAGGAATGCCCACTCCCGCGGGATTCCCTACCCGGAAGCCACGGTGAATTCCACGGCTAAACGCTATCTACGGGGAAAAAAAAAAAGGTCAGTGTCATTTTATATGCAGAACTGGGCTGGATGTAGTGTTAGAATTTTTTTATAGGGTGAACCTCCACTTTAATTAATGAATAAAATGTTATTTCTTTAAATCAGAGTTTAATGTCACTTTACTTTCATATGGGGCGGGTGGGAGGGCTTTCACCATGCACTTTATGTCATCCTTGCCTTATATTGATGACATCCAGCATCCTGTTCTCATGTCATATGATGTTGCCTCTTCTTCCAGGTCCTGCAATGCTTTACTCATCATGTGTTATGGGTGCAATCCATATTCAAGAAAACAATGGGCTAGATTCAGCAACGATTTACGCCGGCGTATCCATACGCCGCATAAATTCAAATCTACGCCAGCGTATCTTCTTTCTGTATTCAGAAAGCAAGATACGCCGACATTAGCCTAAGATACGACTGGCATAAGTCTCTTACGCCGTTGTATCTTAGGGTGCATTCTCACGCTGGCCGCTAGGTGGCGCTTTCATTGTTTTCGGCGTAGAGTATGCAAATTACCTAGTTACGCCGATTCACAAACGTACGTGCGCCCGGCGGTAGTTTTTTACGTCGTTTGCGTAAGGCTTTTTCGGCGTAACGTTGCTCCTGCTATTAGGTGGTGCAGCCAATGTTAAGTATGGATGTCGTTCCCGCTTCGAAATTTGAATTTTTTGCGTCGTTTGCGTAAGTCGTTCGCGAATAGGGCTGGACGTAATTTACGTTCACGTCGAAACCAATGACGTCCTTGCGACGTCATTTGAAGCAATGCACACTGGGATATGTACACGGACGGCGCATGCGCCGTTCGTAAAACACGTCAATCACGTCAGGTCATCACATATTAGCATAAAACACGCCCCCCCCTTCCACATTTGAATTACGCGGGCTTACGCCGGCCCCGTTTACGCTACGCCGCCGCAACTTACAGAGCAAGTGCTTTGTGAATACTGCACTTGCTCCTGTAAGTTGCGATGGCGTAGCGTAAATACGATACGCTGCGCCGCCGTAAGAAGGGGCGCAGCTACCTGAATCTAGCCCAATGAGCTTACATACATAGTAAAAATAAAAAAATGAAAACATACATTAAAGAGGAACTTCAGTCTGCTCATATAATTTGTAATAAAAACATCTTTGCCATTCTAAAGCTTCCCTCCAACCACTTTGCATATTATTTTATATATACTGTGATTCTCTACTTGCCAAATATGCTGCAGAAATCTCCCTCCACCGAGTCTGGCTGCAACCATTTTAACTGTGGGCAGCTGAAGCCGCTGCCTGTTCACTTCCTGGATACACAGCCACACAGAGGCATGCCTCCAGCTCTGCAGCTCTCATTGGCCCTCTTATGACTCTTCCTCCCTCCCTTACTGGCAAACTGTCATGAGAGAGAGAGAGCTGTGCATGATGTCATAAGCCTAGGCTTTTTACCAGACAAGAAACTGGAATAGGGCTGTATAAGGTATTTACTGGCAGAAAAATATGTTTTACTGTCCAAAGTTGAAACAACAAGGGAAGAAGATTTAATAGATGGAAAGATGAAAAATTACTGAAGTTCAACTTTAAGACCCCTTTCACACTGGGGCGTTTTTCAGGCGCTGTAGCGCTGGAAAAAGCCTCTGCTAAGCACCTGAAATTCGCCTCTCATTCATTCCAGTGTGACTTTTCACACTTGGGCGGTGCGCTTGTGGGACGTTATGAAAAGTCAGCATCTTTAGAGCAGGTTTTGAGCGCTGTATTTAGCGCTCCCTAAACGCCCTGCCTATTGAAATGAATGGCAGCGCTTGAAAAGCGGTTTGAAAGCGCCACAAAATGGGAGTTTTTAACCCCGCTAGCGGCCGAAAAGATGATGACGCGGCGACATGTGCGACGCGGTCATATAAGGAATTCCACGCATGCGTCGAATCATTACGACGCATGCGGGGGATCCATTCGGACGGATTGATCCGGTGAGTCTGTACAGACCAGCGGATCAATCCGTTGGGATGGATTCCAGCGGATAGATTTGAAAGCATGTCTTCAAATTTTTATCCGCTTGAAATCCATCCCAGGGGATAAATATCCGCGGAAACAGATCCGCTGGGTTGTACACACCAGGGGATCTATCCGCTGGAGCCGGTCCGCGGATCAATTCCAGCGGATGGATCCTCTCGTGTGTACGGGGCCTTAAAGGAAATGTGCACTGAGTACTATATAGGGTGCCATGGCTGACTTTCTTCTGAAAATGCTATTTGTCTGGCTGTTATTCTAATACAGGGGCTTAGTCATTGACCCGGAAAACGCATGCAGTTCAGGTGACTTTCCTAGATGCACGCTTTTTTTAGGCCAATAATTCTGAAGTCAGAGACAGGCAGGCAAATAGAATTTTTAGATGGTGGGTCAGCAATGGCATCCTACATATTTCTGATTGAATGTTTGATTGAATTTTACTGGAAATGCTTGTGTGATATGTGGCTTTGGCACATATGTGCCAGTCTTTGAAAAATGATTCATGGTGGGTCGCTTTTTGGAGAACAGTACAGGAGCGGCATTCAGAAAGCAATACTGGCGTATCCTGAATGCATGTTTTTTAACAGCCAAACAGGGTTTTTGAATGGGAATACTGCGCCGCAAACGCTAGACTTGTGGTTGCGGCCCGGCCCCATACACTTGAATAGGTCATGTTCGGTCACGGTAATGCCTGCTGGGTATAATTTTTGCTGCAACTGCAAAATAAAGCACATGATGAGGCATTTTATCCGGCTGCTGTGTTAATTTAAGGTGGGCTGTCGGGGGTAATAAAAATGCAGCTCAACTGCCCATTTTTACCATCCCTGACTCCAAGTATCAATGAACCCTAAGGCTGCATTCACACCTGAACGCGGCGTATTGTACCGCGATTTGCCGCGACAAATTGCGGCGTTTTGTCCCGCGATTTGCCACGACAAAACGCGTCGTTTTTTAAGCCTAACATACGCCGGAGGGGTGATTAACATTTTCGGCTATGCAGAACGCCTAAAGCCACCTGAAAAAAAGGGTCCGGGACTTGTTTTGAGCTTCAGGCGTACGGCGTTTCGGCGTTGGGCGTGGAGATGTGAACCATCTCCATAGCCGACAATTTTAAATCACCCCTCCAGCGTATTGCAGGCTGCAATAGCGTCGGGCTTCAGACGTTAAAACGCCTAGGTGTGAATGGAGCCTAAGAGTAAATATGAACTAGAGCTGCACAATTAATCATCAAGAATCGTTATCGCGATTTTTACCCCGTTGCGATCTTGACAAAGTATTTCCCGAGATCTTTTGTATGCAGAGAATTCTCTCTGCTCTCAGCTCAAAGTGGGCAGTCTGCCAAGTTTTACAACATTCTTTATCAGTGGAACTTTAAGGCCCCGTACACACGACCAAACATGTATGCTGAAACTGGTCCGCGGGCCAGTTTCAGCATACATGTTCGGTCGTGTGTAGGCGCGAGCGGGCCGAATTCCAGCAAACATTTGCCCGCCGGGCCTTTTCCCAGCGAGCAAATATTCCTGGACGTGTTTTAAAACCGTCCGCTGGAATCCTGCCCGCTCGGACATGTACGGTCGTCAGTACAGACCTACCGTACATGTCCAGGCGCCCGCCGTCCCTCGCATGCGTCAAATGACTTTGACGCATGCGTGGAAGCCTTTAAATGGCAGGCCCGCCCACGTCTCCGCGTCATCGTCGCGGCGACGACGCGGACACACCCCGCGTATTGTTTACGCGCGGACTTCTGTACGATGGTTGGTACAACCATCGTACAGAAGCCCTCTGGCAGGCATGTACGGTGAAAACGGTCCGACGGACCGCTTTCATCGTACATGTTTGCTCGTGTGTACCGGGCCTAAGTCTAAACATTGTAACAATTTGTCTTTTACATCAAAGGAATAGACTTCTGTATGTAAATTAGGAAAGTTTAACCACTTGAACACTAAGGGCCAGTTTCACAAAGACTTACGACGGCGTATCTCCAGATAAGCCATCGTAAGTCCGAATGGCCGCCGTCGTATCTATGCGCCTGATTCATAGAATCAGTTACGCATAGATTTGGCCAAGATACGAGCGGCGTAAGTCTCCTACGCCGTCGTATCTTGGGGTGCATATTTACGCTGGCCGCTAGGTGGCGCTTCCGTTGATTTCCGTGTTGAATATGTAAATGAGCAAGATACGCCGATTCATGAACGTACGTCCGCCCGTCGCAATTAGTTACGCCGTTTACGTAAGACATACGCCGGCGTAAAGTTAAAGCTGGTCTCTAGGTGGCGCAGCCAATGCAAAGTATGGACGCCAGAACAAGCGTATCTTTTTACGTTGTTTGCGTAAGTCGTACGCGAATAGGGCTGTGCGTAAGTTACGTTCACGTCGTAGGCAGTGTTCGATGTATCTTAGACATTCTATCCGACACATGCGCACTGGGATACGTCCACGGACGGCGCATGCGCCGTTCGTTTCAAAACGTCATTTACGTGGGGTCATGCTTTATTTACATAAAACACGCCCACCTCTTCACAATTTGAATTAGGCGCGCTTACGCCGGCACATTTACGCTACGCCGCCTTAACTTAGGACGCAAGTGCTTTGTGAATACAGCACTTGCCTCTCTAAGTTGCGGCGGCGTAGCGTAAATACGATACGCTACGCCCGCCCACACTTACGCCGCCCTACGTGAATCTAGGCCTAAACCTTTTTCTGACATTTGTTGTTTTCAAGTTAAAATCATTTTTTTTCCTAGAAAATGACTTAGAACCCCCAAACATTAGATGTATATTTTTTTTTAGTAAAGACCCTAGAGAATAAAATGGCGGTTGTTGCAATATTTTATGTCATACTGTATTTGCGCAGCGGTCTTTCAAATGCATTTTTTTTTTTTAAAATTACTTTAATGAATAATAATAATAAAAAAAACGAACCAGTAAAGTTAGACCGGATTTTTTTTTTATAATGTGAAAGATTTTACGCCGCGAGAATCGTGAGAAAATCGTGATTTTTGTTCTAAGCAACAAAAACGTGATTCTCATTTTGGCCAGAATCGTGCAGCTCTAATATGAACATACATAAAATGTAGTTTTCAATGTTCCCGATTTATTTACTTTTAACCCCTTCCCTTTTACGTAGATCTATCACATAGCTTTGCTTTCTCAGACACACAAAAAAAAAACTGAACAGAGGAAGGGAGTAGTTTACATCAATTTTCCACTTTTAAATGGTTAAATAGTATACTTGATTACAAACATATACTGCATATATGTATCATTATATTTTATAGGTTGTAACTTTAATATCCTAGTAGCTTTACAGGTCCTTTAAACATAGAAGTGCTCATTGTAAGGCTGATGAAGTTTATTATCAGTTCCCACCCACAATAACAAGCTCTAGGTGTACCTGCTACCTGACATTGTGTGACTTATGTGTGTGCTCTCATTATTTCTCAGGGCCATTTGTGAATGTGCAGCCCAGCTCTCTGAGTACCGGTGAGAATGGCAACGCCAGCTCCGAACTGCCCTCACCCGTCATCTGTAAGTACTCCTGTACCCATTGTCATTAAGATGTTGTTTTTCAATTTCAGCTTCATGCAGACAACTTTAGCTGGACGTAGATTAATCTGTTTTTTTGACCAGCCAGAGGACTGATCAAAGAAACTGAATAAATTCTGTCATCCACACAAGCAAGGTGGATGGGGGAATCATCCTGGACATAGCACATCCACTGCAGTACACTAATCGCAGTCGGTCACTCGCTCAGCACCTCCTCCATTTAGAAAAAAACGTACATTCTTTTTAGAGATTGCAAGGCATTCTGTGATTGGAGTAGGTGTGGATGAATTTCCCAATCTCCTCTCTTCCAATCACAGAACACCTTGTATTCTGTGAAAAAAATACAGGGCTTTTTTTGAATGGAGAAGGTGCCAAAAATGCACCCCACAGTGATCAATGAGCTGCACCCAACTTACTAATCTTGGCAGTGGACGTTCGGTGCTGGCAGGAGACTCGACACGAATAACAGTGTGAGGCTTATCAAATGTTTTAATTTAATACTTAAGCCCTGTAAACAAGACTCCCGTCGGGGAAAAAAAAACGCCGGTATTCCCGACGGGATTCCTGGCAGGCTTGACTTCAAAAACCGTGTATACACACGGCCACACAAAATCCCACGGTTCTTTTGAATGGCAAGAACGTGGTGACGTCATCGACTATAGACTAATATTAAACAGTCCCAATAATAGTGATGTTCACAAGTCCTCGTGCTCAACTATACATCCGTGCTCCTTGGTGCTCAGACTGGGTGCCCCACATAGATGTACACTCACCCCTAGGTATTGACCAACTATCGCTAGTGTGGTCAAACAAGAATGTGGGGAGACCCCTGGAGATATCCGTTGCTGACAACTTCTTGAAGTGGATAAGCCTCATAGAGATGAATAAGAGTAAAAAGGAAACCTCACTGTGCAATACCGTTTAAAAAGGTTTATTAATAAAAAACAAGTGGGTTACACTCACATGTAAAGGTGCCTATATCCTGGCACCCGGTGTAAATGGCAGGTAGAGCTGCACGATTCTGGTCAAAATGAGAATCACGATTCTTTTGCTTAGACTAAAGATCACGATTCTCTCACGATTCTCAAAAACTGAATGTCAGAAGCCCCCCAAATAAATAAACAAACCTGTGATTTATCTGAAAATATGAATATATAAAAAAACAGACCAGTGATATGTCTATAATGTTAAAGACCATATAACTCCTATGAAAAAAAGCAGAATCAAACTTTGATTCTGCTTTTTTTCATAGGAGTTATATGGTCTTTAACATTATAGACATATCACCTGTCTCTTTTATACATCAGAAGCAGTACCGCCAGCCACCATTGGGTGGCGCATGGATACACACAGTTGTACAGAACTGTGAGAAAGATTAATACATCAGAAGCAGTACCGCCAGCAACCACTGGGTGACGCATGGATACACACTACAGAACTGTGAGAAGCCCAGGCATCCATCCAGCGGCGCAGGCTGCTGATATCAGCGCCATTTGTGTTCCACTCTGGTTACATGGAACCGGTGGTGACACAGAAGAATCGCGGGTCATCCCGCGGGGAGATAGCGGGCGGGGAGAATCGAGATCGCGATTCTCTCCACGATTAATCGTGCAGCTCTAATAGCAGGTGATTTGTTTAGGGGAAATTGGCCAACACTTGATGGTTGACCGCTGGCCATGGTTCAGCTCGATTCCTGGGAGTTTGGTCGTGGGTGGAAGTGAGTCGCAGTGATGCGGTCAAGCCTCAATTGGAGAACAGTACTCTTGAATCTAAAAACCCATTATAAGATATAATATATGTGAAATGAAAGAATGTTTTATGTTCTCTCCACAGGATTACTTATTTTCTATGCTCTTTGTTTGGTAAATAATATACAGCTAATTGGCTGAAAATGCAGTCACATATTGATCAAAAATTCAACGTATGCAGACATTATATATAATTATCTTGGTTCTAGACTTTTTGTATGTGGCTCTTCTACATCTTGATATACCCAAAGGTTCCATTTTGAATATTTATTTGCTGGCTTATGCTAGCAAAAAGTTATTTCTGGGTATAATAAAAGCATACTCTTACATTGCATTAGGGCCCTTTCACACCGAACACAGTGGGATGTAGTTGGCTTCAGTTAGATGCATTTTGGACTGCACTCCAAGTGCATAGACAGCCCAAAATCCAGGCTATCCTTTGGGCATAGTTCACACCATTGCAGCGCAGTGCAGAAAAGTACAGCATGCTGCATTTTTCCACACTGCAAAGTGCAAAAATGCATGCAAATGCACAGTGCACATAGAAGTGACCTCACAGAACAAATGCAGAATGTGCATCAACTGCTTGTAGAATGCATATCATATGCATGCATAGATACAAGGAAATAACTTTCAGTTATTTGCAGTTTCTGGTGTGAAAGGGGCCTTCATTTTTTTTTCTGATTGTACAATACACAAGCTTTTTAGCTTTTACAAGTAGGTTATATGCAGCTGCCATGACGTGATTGGACAAAAAAAAGCTCCTGTTATTGCACCTTTGAGGGTTATTTGGAGACAGCTTGGGGTTAACACTGCATCGGTACCATTTTCGGCTCAGTTGACCACAATTCTGGAGGGCGCCGGTGGTGGCACTGTTGTATATTAACTCTAAGGCACTTTATGGTGCATATGCGGCCTTGTGGTGACAGCGAATTCCAAGCCTGTGGGGTGCACGGTGCAGCCTCACTTTGAAAGAGTCTCCTACACATGTGTGTTGTAGTATAGGTGGTAATATGTATATCCGGGTCACGGCACCAATGTAGTGATCTCATATATGTCCAATAAATGTAGTGAATGTAGATGTATAGTGCCCAGTACTCCGGTTAGATAACTGATGTTTAGATGTTAGTATGATGACTATAAATTAAGTTGTTTCGCAGCAACACAGGTTCTCCAGAGAACGCAAATTTAATTAACTTCCAATAACATACAAAGTCAAAATTCCACAGATGATACAAGAGTCCAACAAAGTAATTCAAAGTCTCATCTTAGAGAATATATATATTCTCTCCACTTCTAGATCTGTGTCTTCATGTCCGTATAGAGAATATACCGGGGACATATTCTCTATCTGATAACCAAAACTCCCAACCTTATATTGCTTGTTCATTGAATAGCTGAGCAATTTGATTGGTCATCTTTGATCTGAAAGACAGGAAATACATCCTGTCTTTTAGAGTGGCAGGTAAATGACTCCAGCCGGAGTCACTAATTAGTATGCATTCTTGCATACTAATAAGCCCCCTCTAATAAGTAATTAGATTGCATGTGATCTGAGTAATGGTTTGATATGTAAACTAGACTTCCTATCTCTTTATCCATTGACATAGTCACTAATTAGTATTAGGGAGCTAACTAGTATCCATCCTTGCATACCAATAACCTCCAATAAGTAATTAGATTACCTGTGGCCTAAGTAATGGTTTGATGTGTAAAATAGATTTATGCTGTCTCTTAATCGACACCCGTCTTTCGAAGTGTAACATGTAATTACAGGTTACTGAAATCTGGCCTGTATATGTTGGACTCATATAATATATATATATACATATATAACTATATATATATATATATATATATATATATATATATATATACAGTATCTATATATATAACACCCAACATATTACCACCTATACTACAACAATGTGCAGACTTAATCTCCCTGTTTTGGTCAGTGTCTACACCCCGCCGACGTAGCTTGTTCAAGCCGGCGTAGGGTGGGCGCACATTTAGGCTGGGCACATGGTGCCGCTCCCATTGATTAGCCATTCAAACATGCAAATGAGGGAAATTCGGCGATTCACGAACGTGCGTGTGCCCGGCGCATGCTACGCGAGATGCGCGTAAATTGTATGTCCGGCGTAAAGTTATTCCCCATAAAGGAGGTGCAACCCGGCAACAGACATGCGCAGGTCTGCACCAGGTAACACAAGCCGGCGTATTGTGTGTTGGACGTGTGTCTGGTTGGGCGTACGTTATGTTCACGGCATACGCAGTGATCCGGCGTAGCTTAGGCAGTTTTGCCGGTGTGGTTGTGAGCAGGCGCATGGGGTTGCGTCCACGTCACGGCACATGCGCAGTTCGTGATATGTACCTGTCTGGCGCTCGGCCCATCATTTGCATGGGGTCACGCCCACTTCCACCTACGCCGACGTGCGCCTTCGAAACCCACGCCACGCTGGCGCAGCGTTGGGAGCACTGGCTTGCTGAATGCAATGCTTGCCTCTCTGCGCTGCGTTGGCGTAGAGTACAGTGTTTGCTCTACGGCGGCGTAATGTGCGCCCTGCTCTCTGTGAATCTGGGCCGTAGTGTTTATTTATTTTTACTATTCCCACACTTCTTGAGGCAGACTGACAGGTAGAGTAGGTACATGGGGTAGTTTTTTTAGCTACTCACAATTGCAATTCTGCACAATCACACCAAGAGCAAACCATACATTGCAACGTTTATTTGTTGAGTTTACTTTCTACTAATTTCAGGTATTTTGGGGATAGGCATATTTATAGGTGTAATGATCCACTGAAAATACACTTTAATTTAAAGGGAGAAGAGCAGCAGGCAAAGGAACGTGATTAGAAGATTCAAGTTTTTACTAAGTGGATATATTCTCCCTGATCCCTTTGATCTTTTGTGCAGCTATGCCTGGTACACCACAGCTAAACCCAGAGTATCGTGTTAGTGTATGTGCTGGGTCTCTGTAATCTAATTTGGGCATTACATTCAGCCTTTCAGCTTTATTATAATGTTTTTTTTGTCTTATATCAGCAGCACAACATATTTAAAGGCCAACGCTATTTAGTGGGAATGCTCAATAGAATTCCCAGTATTGTTATTTGTTTTTTTATTATTCTTATTAGTGGGAATGCTCAATAGCATTCCCAGTATTGTTATTCGTTTTTTATTATTCTTGATTTTTATTTTATTATTACGTACGTTTTTTGGCTCTGCATAACTTTTGCATACTTTCAGCTATTAAGACCATTCAACTTTTAAAAAATCCAACTCTTTCAGCTAATGATGAAACTTTTTTTCTACTTTTTATATTTTTTTAAATATTAAGCTTTTTAACACTTTTTTTTAACATTGAAGTCAATGAGAGCATGCTTCAAATCCTTAAAATCTTCTTCCGCTACCAAAAGTTTCAGCTCCTTCATACTTTCACCTACAGACGTCAAACTTTAAAATGTTCACAAAATATTCAGCTATCCGGCTATATCTTTTCAGTTTGATATCTTTTACAGTTTTTGTGAAAAATCTGTTTAAGTTTAGTGATCATTTCAGGAAACTTTATCGATTCAAACAGAGGGCCTGATTTACTATGCTCTGTGCGCTGCGCTGGTTCATGCATTAATTAGTACTCCGGGTGGAGGCTTAATTGGGCGCATGAACCAGCGTAGCAGCCGGCGCATTGAAAGTAATATGTAAAGCCGCGCCGAACTCCCTATAGAAGTCTATGGGAGAAATCAAAAGTGTTCATTTTAAAGGCTAATCTGCTAGTTTTGTCCTAAAAAGTGTTTGGGGACCTCAGTCCTGTCCCAGGGAACATGTATCAATGCTTTTTTTATTTTTTAAAACGGCCGTTTTTTCGGGAGCAGTGAAATTAATAATTCTTAAAGTGAAACAATAAAAGTGAAATATTCCTTTAAATTTCGTACCTAGGGGGGGTGTAATGTCAGCATGTGAAATAGCGCATTTTTCCCGCACTTAGAACTCCCCCTGCACAAAATGACATTCAGAAGGAAAAAAAGCCATTTAAAAATTCACACGCGGCTATAATGAATTGTCGGCTCTGACAATTCTAAAGGGATTCATTCATAAAACAAACAAAAAAATGTGTAGGGGTTCCCCCAAATTAAATTACCAGGCCCTTCAGGTCTGGAATGGATATTAAGGGGAACCCCGCCGTAAAAAACAAAAAAAAAAAAGACGTGCGGTTCCCGGCAAATATCCATTCCCTTCAGGTCTGGTGTGGATTTTAAGGGGAACTCCACCCCAAATTGAAAAAAAAAATGGCGTGGAGTCCCCCTAAAAATCCACACCAGACCCTTATCCGAGCACGTTGACCTGGCCGGCCGCAGAAAAGAGGGGGGGACAGAGTGCGGCCCCCCCTCTCTCCTGAACCGCACCAGGCCACATGCCCTCAACATGGGGAGGATGTCCCCATGTTGATGGGGACAAGGGTCTCATCCCCACAACCCTTGCCCGGTGGTTGTGGGGGTATGCGGGCGGGAGGTTTATCAGAATCTGGAAGACCCCTTTAACAAAGGGGACCCCTAGATCCTGACCCCCCCCTGTGTGAAATGGTAATGGGGTACATTGTACCTCTACCATTTCACCCCAAAAAAAATGTCAAAGTGTTAAAAATGACAGTAGCCGGTTTTTGACAAATCTTTTAATAAAATCTTCTTTTCTTCTTTCCTTCGGGTTTCTTCCGCTGCTTCTTTCTTCTCGTCCACATCTTGCCCGACGTCTTCTTCTATCTTCTCCGTCCGTCCTTCAGCCTTCTGGTCCCCCATCTTGCCCGTTGTCTTGTCCTGTCTTCTTCTCTGTCCGTCCGCCAGCCTCCTCGTCCGCATCTTGGGTCTTCTGCGGTCTTCTTCTCGGTCCGCCAGCCTTCTCGTCCGCACCTTGTGTCTTCTCCGGACCCAGCGTTTGAATGTGAATTGGCCGCCGTGTTCCCGCTCCTGGGACCCGCCCCCTCTGACGCCACAAGTAAACTCCTTAGAAGGTCATGTGCGTCAGAGGGGGGCGGGGTCACAGAGCGTCACACAGCGGGGGAATTCAATTTCAATCGCGCCGCCCGGAGAAGAAGTTCCCGCCGTGTCACACTCATGTGACCCCGCCCCCCTCTGACGCACATGACCTTCTAAGGAGTTTACTTGTGGCGTCAGAGGGGGGCGGGTCCCAGGAGCGGGAACACGCCGGCCAATTCAAATTCAAACTCTGGGTCCGGAGAAGACACAAGATGCGGATGAGAAGGCTGGCGGACCGAGAAGAAGACCGCAGAAGACCCAAGATGCGGACGAGGAGGCTGGCGGACGGACGGAGAAGAAGACAGGACAAGACAACGGGCAAGATGCGGGACCAGAAGGCTGAAGGACGGACGGAGAAGATAGAAGAAGACGTCGGGCAAGATGTGGACGAGAAGAAAGAAGCAGCGGAAGAAACCCGAAGGAAAGAAGAAAAGAAGATTTTATTAAAAGATTTGTCAAAAACCGGCTACTGTCATTTTTAACACTTTGACATTTTTTTTGGGGTGAAATGGTAGAGGTACAATGTACCCCATTACCATTTCACACAGGGGGGGGTCAGGATCTGGGGGTCCCCTTTGTTAAAGGGGTCTTCCAGATTCTGATAAACCTCCCGCCCGCATACCCCCACAACCACCGGGCAAGGGTTGTGGGGATGAGACCCTTGTCCCCATCAACATGGGGACATCCTCCCCATGTTGAGGGCATGTGGCCTGGTGCGGTTCAGGAGAGGGGGGGGGGCGCACTCTGTCCCCCCCTCTTTTCTGCGGCCGGCCAGGTCAACGTGCTCGGATAAGGGTCTGGTGTGGATTTTTAGGGGGACTCCACGCCATTTTTTTTCTCAATTTGGGGTGGAGTTCCCCTTAAAATCCACACCAGACCTGAAGGGTCTGGTATGGATATTTGGGGGGACCCCACGCCATTTTTTTTTTCAATTTGGGGTGGAGTTCCCCTTAAAATCCACACCAGACCTGAAGGGTCTGGTATGGATATTTGGGGGGACCCCACGCCATTTTTTGGGGGGGTTTTTACGGTGGGGTTCCCCTTAATATCCATTCCAGACCTGAAGGGCCTGGTAATTTAATTTGGAGGGACCCCCTTTTTTTTTATTTTATTTTTTTTTTAATGAGCAATGACTGTATTCTTTATAGCCATGAGTACTTTAAACTTCCTTTTTTTTGTTTCACTTCAGAAATGACATCTTGTACAGGGACAGTTCTAAGCACGGGAAACATGCGTGTACCCCCCCTCCCCCCTGTATGAAATTTAAAGGAATATTTCACTTTTATTATTTCACTTTAACCACTTCCATAGCGCGCCTATTCTGGCACTTCTCTCCTTCATGTAAAAATTATATTTTGTTCCTGGGAAATTAATCAGGACCCCCAAACATTATATATAATTTTTTAGCAGACACCCTAGGGAATAAAGTTAGCGGTAATTTTTTATTTGATTTCCAACGGTATTTGCGCAATAATTTTTCAAACGACTTTTTTTTGGCCCAAAAAAAAAAACACGGTTCATGAATTTAAAAAAAAAAAAAAAAAGTAAAGTTAGCCCAATTTTTATGGATAATGTTAAAGATGATGTTACACCGAGTAAATAGATACCTAACTTGTCACGCTTTAATATTGTACACACTCATGGAATGGCGCCAAACTTCGGGACATAAAAATATCCATAGGCGATGCTTGTTTTTTTTTTTACGGTTGACCAGTTCAGAGTTACAGAGGAGGTCTAGGGCTAGAATTATTGCTCTCGCTCTAACGCACGCGTCAATACCTCACATGTGTGGTTTGAATGGTGTTTACATATGTGGGCGGGACTTACATGCATATTTGCTTCTGAGTGCGAGCTTCTAGGGACAGGGGCGTTATTTTATTTATTTGTTTGTTTTTTTTACCTCATATTTTTATTCTTGCACTTTTTTGACACTTTTTTTGATTTTGGATCACTTTTCTTCCTATTACAAGGAATGTAAACATCCCTTGTAATAGGACTAGTGTGTGACAGGTCCTCTTTATGGAGAGAGGCGGGGTCAATAAGGCTGGAAAGCATGGTATTGAAAAAAAAAAAAAAAGTTCTCATGCTTTCAGCTGCAATCATGTTCGTTCAGCACAGTGGTGTAGTGTATAGCACTTTGACCTAGCAGCAAAAGAGTCGTTGGTTCGAATCCCGCCCGTGACAGCATCTGCATAGAGTTTGCATGTTCTCCCTGTGCCTGCGTGGGTTTCCTCCCACAATATAAAAACACGCCGTAAATCGGATCTGGTCTAAATAAGCCCTAATATGCAGTAGTATATTTAGGTTTTGTTCTGCCCTAGGCCTGACTACATATCTGCACCTCCTAATAGAAAAATGACCCACCCCTTCCTGTCAAAGCCACACCCTGTTTTGGTATGACCCGCCCAGTAATTTTCAGGGGACCCACACACTAGTTCTGGGGGGGCACTGGATTCCCTTAACCACTTCCGTACCAGGCACTTACGCACCTTCCCGCCCAAGCCAATTTTCAGCTTTCAACACTGTCGCACTTTGAATGGCAATTGCGCGGTCATACAACACTGTACCCAAACAAAATTGGCGTCCTTTTTCCCCCACAAATAGAGCTTTCTTTTTTTGTTATTTGATCACCTCTGCGTTTTTTTTTTTTTGCGCAACAACTAAAAAAATACTGCAAATTTTAAAACAAAAAAACGTTTTTATTTTTTTAGGTTAATTTTTTTGTAAATAAGTTTTTCTCTTTCAATTACGGGCACTGATATGGCGGCACTGATGGGCACCGATGAGATGGCACTGATGGACATTGATGAGGTAGTACTGACGGGCACAGATGAGGTGGCATTGATTGGCGGCGCTGCTATGCGGCACTGATGGGCACTCATAGGCGGCACTGATGGGCACTCATAGGCGGCACTGATGGGCACTCATGGGCGGCACTTATGGGTGGCACTGATGGATACTTATGGGTGGCACAGGTGGGCACAGATAGGTGGGCACTGTGGGGTGGCACTGATGGACACTGTGGGGTGGCACTGATGGACACTGTGGGGTGGCACTGATTTTCCCAGGTTGCCAGTCAGTGCCCATTTGTGGGCACTGATTGGCATCTTTTTTCTTTTTTTTTAATGCTTTTTTTTTTTTTTTTTCTATATTTTTTTTTTTTGCACACCCTGGTGGTCCAGAGTGGTGATCCGAGGGGGGGCTGCGCTGATAAACAATCAGCGCGAACGCCCCCTGTCAGGAGAGCCGCCGATCGGCTCTCCTATACTCGCGTCTGTCTCCGTGAGAGACTCTTTACCGAGATCGGAGATGCAGGGTGTCAGACTGACACCCCGCATCACCGATCGCTGCGCTGCGTGCCCCCACAGGCGCGCGCGGCATGAAATCCTGCAGGACGTCCTGTCAGGATTGTGTAACCACTTCCTGGACGTAAATCGGCCATAGGCTGGGCGGGAAGTGGTTAATTTGCATAGTTTTTCTCTCACTTCCTGTTTGGCTATGGGGCAGGAAGTGAAGGCAAATCTCCCCAATTGGACACAGATAATACAAAATAAACTGACAGGGCCTATAACCCTCCCTCACTCTATCCAAAATTAAAGAAAATAAAACTTGTTGATTATAGTTCTTGTCAGGGGCGGACTGACCATTGAGTCACTCGTGCACTGCCCGAGGGCCCCATGCCACTAGGGGGCCCCATCCGGGTTGCCAGGCTCAGTAAAACCAGGGACAGTATGTAAAAATCTGTGTTTTTTTTAGATCTGTCCCTGATATGTCCGAAAATGACATGCTTTTAATGTGAATATCCCAAGATTTTAGCTGCCCGCCTCTGCACTACCTCCTGGCGTGGTGGCCATCTGTAAGCCAGACGGGCCCCATAATCTTCTATTGCCCAGGGGCCCCATGAGTTGTCAGTCCGCCCCTGGTTCTAGTTTAAGCACAAATTTCATAGAGTTTTATTGAGAGCCCTAAGAAAATATAACCATGCCAATAGGCCAGGATAGAGCGTTGCTAATATGTAGGAATGTGTGTGTTAGAGCACCCCACCCAATGTTAACTAAAAAATTATTAATTTGCAAATAAGTATTATCTGCTCATTTTTTTGGGGATGTATGCACCCCTGATAGTGACAACATTTGTGAGGTGTCTTCACCCTTTCTTTCAATAAATTTTTATTAAGTTTCAAAATAAGGTTACAACAGTCACAAATGTCATCCGAAATATTAAAAACTCTAATAATCAATGCACATCTTTTTGCTTTAATCCATGCGCAAATTGTAACCTTGCAAAAGCACATATATTAAAAGATAATAACCCTACAACTGATAGAGATAGGAAGAAAAGAATAGAGAAAAAGGAAACAGAGAGAGAAGGGAGGGAAGGGGAGAAGGGGTAAGGAGGGGAAGCTCAGTGCCTATCCACCCGTTAGATTCCAGTTAAACAAGTGCAGGAACCTGGGTAAGGGGGATATCAATAAAAACAGCCCAAGGAGTCCAAATCTCATGGAACTTAGCAACGGAGTCATTTAATATACTGGATAATTTTTCTTGAACCATGATCCATGAGATTTTTTGTTTAGCAACTGACATGAGTGGCCTAGGCTGTTTCCAGGATTTGGCTATGGATATTTTGGAGCCGAGTAAGATGAAATGAACTAGGTGTTGTGTAGATTTAGGAAGCGAGGGGATAAGGGCATTTAACAAGGCTACGTCAGGGGTCCTAGGGATCTGAAATCCGGTCACTCTGTGAATCATATTGAAGATGAGTCTCCAGAATGAGCGGATCCTAGGGCATTCCCACCAGATGTGGGCCATGGAGCCCCGAAGCTGGCAACCCCTAAAACAAAGAGGATCCGCATCCGAAAACATAGCAGCCAATCTGGAGGGAGTAAGATACCATCTGGTAATGACCTTTACATTCGCCTCTACCAAGGAAATATTCTGAATGCCCTTGAACGATCTAGAGACAGCTTTATGCCAAGACTCCAAGCTAATGGATTTCTGAAAATCAGACTCCCAAGCCGTCATATAAGTTGTTTTATCAATTGGGTGAGTGAGGGCTGAATAGATCACCGAAATGCCTCCCCTCCGCCCCATGGCTTGTCCACACCAAATCTCATAAGCAGTAAAATCTGGGGGTAGGGGTTTGGTTCTCCAGATACTATGCAGGAAATTGGATATTTGTTTAAAGTGGACCATCTCTTCATCGGGTAGCTTCAGTGTGTGGATACAGTAGCTCAGGGAAATGGGACCGCTAGAGGTGAAATATTGGCCTATCCGATATAGCCCCTTATCCATCCACCACTTAAAGTTAGAAGTTTGCAGACCATATGGAAAATCGGGATTATTGAAAATATGTGCCAAAGGACGGGAAGTGGACGTTAGGCAGGGATTTCCTTTGAGGCGGTCCCATAAAGCAAAAGATTGTGAGAGTACTGGAGAAAGAATGGAAGGGCGGGACTTGGCAGGGGACCAAAGCAACAAATCCAGGGGAATAGACGGGACTGCTTGTTGTTCAATATCGACCCAATCTGGTCTCTCAAATTTGGAGTAAAGGGTGGAAAATTGAGCCAGTCTAGCTGAGAGGTAGTATTTGTGAAGCTCTGGGCATCCCATACCACCCTTGTGTCTGTGACGGAAGAGTGTATCCTGTGGTATACGATACCCTGAAGAACCCCAGATAAATTTAAGCAGTTTGCCTTGGAAAGATTTTAAATGATTTCTCCTGATCGGGATTGGAAGAGAGCGAAATAGATAAAGCAACCTTGGGAGCAGCGTCATTTTAAGTGAGTTGATCCTCCCCAACCAGGAGAGGTAGAGTTTGGACCACCTGGCCAGATCAGCTTCCAGCTTTTTAAAGATAGGGGGGTAATTAAGGTCGTATAAGGTTTCAGTCTTAGCGGAAAGGGCGATACCCAGATATTGAATCGAGGTATCACTCCACTTAAATTTAAAAGATAGTTTCAGTTCCGAAACCACCTCAGGGGGAAGGGATACATTCAGAGCCTCTGACTTAGAAAAATTGACGGATAGGCCCGCTAACGAAGAGAAATCATCAAGAGTGCGGTTCAAGTTGGGAAGAGTGGATAGGGGGAAGGTTAAAAAAAGCAGAATGTCATCCGCAAAGAGGGCGCATTTGTGGTTCCGGCCTCCACACTGAACCCCCGATATATTAGGGTTCTGTCGTATAGCAATCGCCAGGGTCTCAATTGCAATGGCAAAAATAAGTGGGGACAACGGACATCCTTGTCGAGTACCTCGTTTGATTCCGAAAGGGGAGGAGTAATGTCCTTTGATCCTAACTAGAGCTCTAGGGTTTGAGTACAGGGCCTTAATAATACCCATGAATCTTGTACCAAAACCCCACTTCTCTAGAATATTAAAGATATAGGGCCAGGACACGGAGTCAAAGGCCTTCTGAAGGTCCAGAGATAGCAGAAATCCTTTTTGGTGGCTCCCTCCCGCCCAATTGGTTTGCAGAATTGATACCAGATCAATTGCACGTCTAATTTGGTCAGGGCCTTGCCTGCCGGGTATAAATCCCACTTGGTCTTTATGCACATAGTGCCCAATGAATCCAGCCAACCTATTGGCTAAAATTTTAGTTAGGATCTTGAGGTCATTGTTAATAAGGGAAATTGGCCGATAATTAGAGACATCCTCAGGATTCTTGTCTGGCTTTGGTATCACCGTGATAAATGCTGTATTAATTTGGGAGTCAAAGGGGTCTCCTTTGGCTTTAAAATTAAAAAATTTCGTTAATTGAGGCGTCAAAACGTCTATAAATTTTTTGTAATAGGGGACAGAAAGACCATCAGGGCCAGGGGCCGAACCGCTTCGGAGACTCTTAACCACACCCCTTACTTCCTCCTCCGTTATTGGAGAGTCCATTATATCCCTGTGGGTGTCAGACAAGGAAGGGATAGGAAGTCCCTCAAGGAATCGTGAGGATAAGTCAGAGGAGGGAAGGGTAGGAGCTTCATAAAGTTTCGAGTAGAAACCCTGAAAAGCATCTAAGATTTTGGTCGGATTGGTTGTAGGAGGAAGACCACCTATTTTAATCTTGGGCATTGAAAGTAATTTAGGCTTAGGGGTCAATTTGGACGCAAGAAGGGGGCCGAATTTGTCTGCCTGAGTATAAAATTTATGTTTATTCCACCTAATTGCTTTCTCAGCCCGGGTAGTGAGAGCGAGATTAAGAGCCAACCTGGCGTTATCCAGCTGACTTATGGGTGTTCCGGAGGGATCTTGTTTATGCGAAGCTTTAAGGGAAAGAAAATCAGATTCTAATCTTTCAATTTCAGCTTTTCTTCCCTTTTTTACTTGCGAGGAGATCTGTATGAGCCTACCCCTAATGAAAGCTTTGTGAGCAGCCCAAAGTGTTTCAACTGAAACTTCTCCTGTGTCATTAAATGAAAAGTACTCTGTCAGGGCCTTTTCAATCTCCGCGACTCTGACGGGGTCTGAGAGCAAAGATTCATTCAGCCTCCAAAACAAGCGCGACCCTTCCGGAGGACCCAGTGCAAGGGATATAATTACCAAGGAATGGTCGGATAGAGCAGAATCTCTGATCGAGGCGGATAGTACTGTCGGTAGACTGGTAGAAGGAATGAGAATATGGTCTATGCGAGCATACGTAAGGTGAGGGTGGGAAAAATGAGTGTAATCCCTTTTGGAGGGATTAAGTTCTCTCCATGTGTCAGCTAAACCAAATTCGTGAAGGATTTTAGCGATTTTAAGGCTTTCTTTTGTGGGACGTAATACCCTGGACCCTGGCGGTTTTGATTTGTCCAAACCCTGGTCTAGAGCTGTATTGGAATCTCCCCCAAAGACTATGGTGCCCTCCAATTCGGGGGATAGTGTGTCTAATAACGATTTGAAAAATTTAGCCTGACCTCTATTAGGTGCATAATACGAGACCAAAGAGAAGAGTTGATCTCCTATTTTGCCTTTCACCAGGATAAACCTCCCTTCTGGGTCAACAGTATCAGATATTTTAACAAAAGTGCATTTCTTAGAGATCAGGATTGCAACCCCTTTGGTTTTGTTTTCAGCACTGGCTAGATAAAATTGAGGAAAGTATGAGTGAATAAAAGTGGGGCTATACCGGACAGGAAAGTGAGTTTCCTGAAGCATGATGATGTCTAGATGTAGAGATTTATAGTGGTCCATTACCTTTCTTCGTTTAATTGGAGAGTTAATGCCTTGCACATTATGAGAGGCAATGCGGAGCCTAACATCTAGTGAATCAGCCATGGATCTCAGAATCTGGACCACGTCCAAGGCAGCCCTCACTCACCAGTAGCAGACCCAGGTCCCAAACGAGACCAAGAACAGCAGCTTCCATAACCGCAAAGGTTGAGTCCCTGAGGATAGAGTGTAGGAGTGCATAACCTGTAAATAAAGCATATTTTAGGCACAATCGAGTGTAGCTAGGAATCACTGGGTAAGGTAAGGAAAGACAGAAAAGAAAAGAGAAAAGTAGGTCTCCCTGAAAAGAAAAGTGGAGCTCCGGGTGGGAGAAACCCCGGAAGCTCTGAGAAGTGAAAGTAGAATCAGCTTCCCCTAAACAAGGGAGAGCTGTCCATCCCTCGGAGACCATCAGGTGTCCCAAGGAAGGATTGAGGCGCATTGGAACCAAGCTGGAACCGGGCGCCCAAAATCACACAAATATATTCTAATAAGCATAAGTAAGGTACACAGCATAGAAATAAAAATTCTATTTGCGTAAACTAACCACCCCAACCGATCGCCCCGAGCCCCCGCCCTCCCACCTAGTGAGAAGACGGGGGCCCCAAGGGACCGAATCAGCGCGACAGCGACATAAAAGGCGTCACTCCTCCTAGCCGAAAAACGAAAAATGCGCTGATCAGTGGGAAGAAAAAAGGATAGCCCCAAATACTTAACAGGAGCAACAGGAAGGGAGCCCTCCCATTGCCCCAACACAGCTGCTGTCTTCACCCTTTCTAATTCATTCACTTCCTGTCACATAGCCAAACAGGAAGTGAGGGTAAAACCTTACTAATATATTTTCTTGGGGACACAGAGATCAATCTAAATAGTTTCCCATTATGTAAATTGCACTCTAGCATTTTGCTGTGTACACCCCAAATTATTAGGGATCTTGGACTTTGGGGTCCATTTACTAAAGGCAAATCCACTCCTACAAGTGCAAAGCAAGGAAGAAAACAAAACAACTTTGCTTCTACAGGATTGGATGTTAAAACCATCAGTGCTTCCTCTCTGATTTTCAGCAACTATGCTTGTACTGCAGAGTGGCTTTGCCTTTACTAAACCCCAAACTAAATAATCATTTGGGGCAGGGATCCTCAAACTACGGCCCTCCAGCTGTTGTAGAACTACACATCCCATGAGGCCTTGTAATGCACTGACATTCACAGACATGACGGGAATTGTAGTTCCTGAACAACTGGAGGGCTGTAGTTTGAAGACCCATGATTTGGGGTGTACACAACAGTGCTGGAGTGCAATTTGCTTAATGGGGACACAAGTTAGATTGACCTGTGTCCCCAAGAAATGACACTGGTAGGGTTTTAACCTCACTTCCTGTTCAGCTGTGTGACAGGAAGTGAAGCCAATTTTAAGAAAAGGGACACAAAGCTCAACACAAAAATAAAAAAACACAAAGCAGGGGTTCTAACACTCACTTGGCTTCCCTCAAACACCCACAATTTGAATAGGATTGCCTTGCGCTAGATTTAAGCACAGTGCTGTAAATCAGCACGTCAAGCCTGTCCACCAATAGCAAACCCCCCCCCACAGGCCATGTTTGCAGGTTTTCCTTCATCTTGTACATGTGCTTTAAAATACAGTCTGGACAGCAATTCTTGATAAGAGAAATCCACAAAACATGTCCTGTCGGGGGTACTTGAGGGCTGAGGACCACTGCAGAAAAAATAAAATAATTACCAGTTTTCTCTTTAAAGTCATGGAGAATAAACATGGCAAACATTTCATGATTACACACCAGGAAAGAAGCTTAGACACACATAATTTGTTAGGCCCAAACCGATTTCAGCTGCAGCTGTCAACATATGTAGCATGAAAAAGTAACAAAAGACAAACTTAACAATTTTAAAATAATTTTTATTGGTCAACAAAACAAGGAAAGCAAAAAAAGACAAACAAACAAACACAAACAAAAATAAATTTCAAAATTCTAACTAACCATAGCTTCACACATTTTTCATAAAATAAGGCCACATAGACAAATACATCAAAGTGAACATCATTTAAAAATAAACCAAAACCATTGGCAAAATAAAACAAAACCCATGCAACAAACCACATTTGTGTTTAGCAACAGCATTTCTGCCAGCCTGCCCCTTCTGAGGGCAGCTGAGGACTGATCGATCCAAGCTTTTTATAACAGTGCTAGTAATGAAGCAATTGAAATCACATGAACAAATTGCAGTCTCTAGTTTGGGTGAGCTTGTAATTGGGCACACCTGCAATTAACCCAAACCACGCTCTATGAGCATCCAAGGAGTGTTTTTCACCTTTTAAAAAGAAAGGATATTTTTGTTCTAAGTGTTTGAGCATGCTCAGTTCATCACACATGTAGGAACCAAGCTGCAATGGAATGAGAGCTTTTTTTTTTTTTGTTTCCCCTGATCTGATGCTTTCCAGCCTGAAGGGGAGGTGTTAAAGACAGAAGTAAACACGCACATTTAATAATCTATTTGTGGGAAAAAAAAGGTTGCCAATTTTGTTTGGGAGCCACGTCGCACGACTGCGCAATTGTCAGTTAAAGCGACGCCGTGCCGAATCACAAAAACTTGCCCGGTCATTGACCAGAAATATGGTCCGGGCTCAAGTGGTTAAAAATTAACAAAACACAAAAGTGAGCCCAATTTTTGGGGATAATGTGAAAGATGATGTTACACTGAGTAAATAGATACCTTACATGTCACGCTTTACTATTGGAAACACTCCTGCAATGGGGCCAAAATGAATTCCGTGAATATCCCTATAGGCGACCTTTTATTTTTTTTTCCAGGTTACCAGTTTATAGTTACAAAGAAGGTCTAGTGGTAAAAGTATTGCTCTCGCTCTAAGGCACGCGTCAATACCTCACATGTGTGGTTTGAACGATGTTTATATATGTGGGCGGGACTTGCGTAAGTCCCGCCCACATATGTAAAAAATATTTTTACTTTTTGCTATAATAAATATCCCCAAAAATATATATTCTAAAAAATAAAAAAACCCTCAGTTTAGGCCGATACCAGTTTAGGCACGCGTCAATACCTCACATGTGTGGTTTGAACGATGTTTATATATGTGGGCGGGACTTGCGTAAGTCCCGCCCACATATGTAAAAAATATTTTTACTTTTTGCTATAATAAATATCCCCAAAAATATATATTCTAAAAAATAAAAAAACCCTCAGTTTAGGCCGATACGTATTCTACATCTTTTTGGTTCCAAAAAATCGCAAATAGCGTTTAGTGTTTGGTTTTGGCAAAAGTTATAGCGTCTACAAAATATTTTTTTTTTTGTTTTAACTAGTTATTGGGGCGATCAGCGATTTTTATCAGTACTGCGACATTATGGCGGACACATCGAACACTTTTTTGGAACCATTGGCATTTTTCTATCGATAAAACAGTGCTGTAAAAATGCATTGCTTACTGTAAAAATGACACTGGCAGGGAAGGGGTTAACACTAGGTGCGAGGGAGGGGTTAAATATGTTCCCTGGGTGTGTTCTAACTGTAGGGGGGGGGTCTGACATGTGTAAATGACAGATCGCTGTTCATGAAGGGGAACTCCAGACCCCCCCAAAAAAAAAATAAGGTGGGTTCCCTCCAGGGGCATACCAGGCTCTTAGGCTTGGTCTGGAACATAAGGGGTTAAACCCGCGCAAAAAAAAATAGCGTGGGGTCCCCCCCAAGATCCAAACCAAGCCCTTATCCCAGGCACGCAGTCTGGTCAGACAGGAATGGGGGTGGGGACGAGCGAGCGCCCCCCTCCCTCCTGAGCCATACCAGACCACATGCCCTCAACATGGTGGAGTGTGTGCTGTGGGGGAGGGGGGCACTGCCCCCCCACAGCACTCTTGTCCCCATGTCGATAGGGACAAGAGCCTCTTCCCGACAACCCTGGCCGTTGGTTGTCGGGGTATGCGGGCGGAGGGCTTATCAGAATCTGAGAGACCCCTTTAATAAAGGGGTTCCCAGATTCCGGCCCCCCACCCTATGTGAATGAGTATGGGGTACATTGTACCCCTACCCATTCACCTGGGGAAAAAAATGGAAAAAAATAATACACCACACATGAATAAATTAATTTATTAGTCAGCCGGGGGTCTTCTGCCGGGGCCCCCCACCACCACCCCATTAGGCCCCGGGCTTCGCCATCTTCTGCCGGAACCCCCTTCACCAGTGAGGCTCCTGCCTTTGGGGGAGGGTCCCGGGCTACTACGACGGTTTCTGCGGGGGGGGGTGCACTGGCACCCCTCCCCCGTCTTCAGCGACGTAATTCACCGGGACCCCCTTCACCAGGGAGGCTCCTGCCTTTGGGGGAGGGTCCCGGGCTTCCACGACGGTTTCTGCGGGGGGGTGCACTGGCACCCCACCCCCGTCTTCAGCGACGTAATTCACCGGGACCCCCTTCACCAGGGAGGCTCCTGCCTTTGGGGGAGGGTCCCGGGCTTCCACGACGGTTTCTGCGGGGGGGGGGGGTGCACTGGCACCCCACCCCCGTCTTCAGCGACGTAATTCACCGGGACCCCCTTCACCAGGGAGGCTCCTGCCTTTGGGGGAGGGTCCTGGGCTTGTACGGTGTCTTCCGCCGGAGGGCGCCACTCTCCGGGCTTCTGCGATGCCTTCCGCTTCTGCCTGTCTCCTCCGCGGAGCACAGGGCTTGTCTCCGCTGTCTTCTCCCTTCTCTTCCATTCGATGTTGACACGACGAGGTCCGGCGCTGGAATGCCGTCTGAGCAGTGGGCATGGACTTATATAGGGCAATGCCACCATGTGACCTCAACCCATGTGACATCACATTCCCATCATGCCCAGGGAATGTGATGTCACATGGGTTGAGGTCACATGGTGGCATTACCCTATATAAGTCCATGCCCGTCGCTGACACGGCATGTCAGCGCGGAACCTCGTCGTGTCAACATCCAATGGAAGAGAAGGAAAGAAGGAAGAAGACAGCGGAGACAAGCCCTGTGCTCCCGGAGGAGACAGGCAGAAGAAAGAAGACGGAAGAAAGCCCTGGCTCCGCGGGGGAGCCAGGCAGAAGAGGGAGCAGAGAAAAGACCGGGGAGTTGGCGCACCCCCGGCAGAAGACCAGGAAGACCGGAACCCTGGCGGAAGGCACCGGAAAGACCGGGGGATAGGCGCCATCCCCCGGCAGAAGACCCCGAAGTCCGGATGCCCCTCCCTAATGAAAAAGAGCTTAAATGGGGTGGGGGCATCCGGCGGAAGGCTCCGGAGAGGACCGAGGGATGGCGCCCTCCCCCGGCAGAAATCACCGAAGCCCAGGGTCCCGGCAGAAGATCGGGAGAGAAGAAACCCCCCCTTCTAAGAGAGCTAAAGAAGAAAGGGGGGGCTCCGGAGCAGATTAATAAAATATTTTATTCTGTGTGGTGTTTTATTTTACTTTACATTTTCCCCCAGGTGAATGGGTAGAGGTACGATGTACCCCATACTCATTCACATAGGGTGGGGGGCCGGCATCTGGGGGCCCCCTTATTAAAGGAGCTCGCAGATTCCGATTAGCCCCGCCCGCATACCCCGACAACCAATGGCAAGGGTTGTCGGGAAGAGGCTCTTGTCCCTATCGACCTGGGGGCAAGAGTGCTGTGGGGTAGGGGGGCAGTGCCCCCCTCCCCCACAGCACACACTCCCCCATGTTGAGGGCATGCGGTCTGGTACGGCTCAGGAGGGGGGGGGGCGCTCGCTCGTCCCCGCCCCCATTCCTGTCCGGGCCAGACTGCATGCTTGGGATGAGGGCTTGGTTTGGATCTGGGGGGGACCCCCGCGCCGAATCGGCGCGGGTTTAACCCCTCACGTTCCGGACCAAGCCTAAGAGCCTAATGTAGCCTTGGAGGGGGACCCGCGCCGATTTCAAGTTTGAAATTTGGCGCGGAGTTCCCCTTCAGGGCTGAAAACAGCTCGGAGATTCCCGTGCGCCGCGTCACGCAGCACAATCACGGGTACGCCGCTTGGTATTTACCAAGATTTTCACGGCGTACTGACAAGGCGCACGGGAATCCCTGACTTTTCTCTCTGCGCATGACCAGTATGCAAATGAACCTCCCGAGGTTCAGGCGCACTGTGCAAGCGTACGGGGATCTGTTTTCAAAAAACACTTTCCCTTTCAATTCGGCCCGCCAAACACTTCAAAACACATGTCACTTCACTTCCCCTGCATCCCCCCACCTCCCCCCCTAATAAACTCCCGCCCAAACCCCCGCAATTTACAGTTTAATGTGCCGTGCGCCAGGTCTGTACTGGTGCACAATGCACCCTCTCCTGGGCGCACGGAGCACATTAGTAACTAGGGAAATACACTGCACTAGCAGCGTATTTCTTTAGTAAATCACCAAACGGCTGCTACTCCTGCTTTTACTCCATGAGTCATGGAGTAAAGGCTTGGTAAATCAGCCCCAGAGTGTCTATGGGGCTGGTTAGAGTGGATGATGTCATCGCTACAGCACAGAGCTTTAAAAAAATTATCTTTGTTCCTTCTCTATATAAATTGCTCTCACGCCCACAAGATCTACTTGTCATACACAATTGATACATCAAAACGTAGGTATTTTTGTCTAGTTTCAGGCAATGTGCTCAGTTTTGTAATGCGCCTTTTACTTTTGGCTGGTTGAGCTTCCAAATGACAAGAGTTCTACACTTTCTTCCATTGACTGTCCTGTATAAAATTCTTTAGATTTAGACATTAATGGCTGTGTGTTGAGTTATTTTGAGAGGACGGCAAATTTACACTGTTATACAAGCTGTACACTCACTACTTTACATTGTAGCAAAGTGTAATTTCTTCAGTGTTGTCACATGAAAAGATAGAAAAAATATTTACAGAAATGCAAGGGTTATACTTATTTTTGTGACATACTGTATGTGATCTCCCGCACACAGAGGGGTGTACTTACTTTTGTGAGATGCTGTATTTATTTATTGCGGTCTATAAGTGGTTACATCACACATGGCGTGTGCTGAGGTCTGCAGCAATAAAGGATTTATGTATTTGAAACTTTAATGTAAATCTAGACAGTTGAGGGGGTGTAATATTCCCGCTGGGTGGGGTATGCGATTCCCCTTAGACCCCTTTCACACTGGGGCGTTTTTCGGGCGTTTTTTAGGCGCTTTGGCGTTTAAAAAAAGCCTGTAAAGCGCCTGAAAGAAGCCTCATCTGCAATGCCAATGTGAAAGCCCAAGTGCTTTCAGAGGCCTTTCACACTGCCAGCGCCCGAAAAACGCTGGTAAAGCGCTGCTAAGACCCCTTTCACACTGAGGCGCTTTTCAGGCGCTTTGGCATTAAAAAAAGCTTCCTCAATGGGAAGGGGGCTTTAGGAGCGGTGTATTAACCGCTCCTAAAGCGCTGCAAAGAAGCTGCATGCAGGACTTTTTTTGACGCCCTGCCAGCTCAGCGCCTCAGTGTGAAAGCACTCAGGCTTTCACATTGGGATTGCAGATGCAGCTTCTTTCAGGCGCTTTTTTTAACGCTAAGACCACTTTCACACTGGGGTGTTTTTCAGGCGCTTTAGTGTGAAAGCACTCGAGCTTTCACATTGGGATTGCAGATGCAGCTTCTTTCAGGCGTTTTACAGGCGCTTTTTTTAACGCTAAAGCGCTTGAAAAATGCCCAGTGTGAAAGGGCCCTAACTTTCAATATCGCCCCAATCAAGGCGTGATTTTGTCGTGATTGTCACCTGACAAATCGCAGGACTGCAAAAACGAGACTTCCCTGTCATGCACGTTAGTGTGTGACAGTGTTGGACAACATTGCTAATTCTCAGGTTACGATGCTCCGTTATGTGAATGGATAGAGTCAGTAATCACTGACTCTGTCCATTCGGAAAAGGTAGGAGCCGGGTTTAGCGGCTCCTACCTCCGCTCTCGATCCTGACAAATTGAGGAGGGAGAGTGAAACGGAGGGGGAGCGGCATGGATGGGGAGAAGACGGCACGGAGGGGGAGAAGACATCACAGGGGAGAGCGGCATGGACGGGGAGAAGACGGCACAGAGAGGGAGAAGACATCACGGGGGAGAGGGGCACGGAGGGGAAGCGGCATTGATGGGGAGAAGAGATCACGGGGGAGAGCGGCACGGACGGGGAGAAGACGGCACGGGGGGGGGGAGGAGAGCGACATGGAGGGGGAGCGGCATGGAGGGGGAGAAGACATCACGGGGGGAGAGCGGCACGGATGGGGAGAAGACATCACGGGGGAGAGTGGCACGGACGGGGAGAAGACTGCACGGGGGGAGAGCGGCATGGAGGAGAAGACATCACGGGGGAGAGCGGCACAGAGGGGGAGAAGACAACACGGGGGGAGAAGACAACACGGGGGGAGAAGACAACACGGGAGGAGAAGACAACACGGGGGGAGAAGACAACATGGGGGGGAGAAGACAACACGGGGGGGAGAAGACAACACGGAGAAGACTTGTAACTCCCCCCACCACCCGATACCTGACTGTACAGGTATCGGGTGAAGCATCGGAGCATTTCCCCCGAGTACAAGTACTCGGGAAATGCTTGGTATCGGACACTCTATCCTCAGTCCCTTTCCCTGTCTCAAAGTAGAGATATCAGGGGTTTAGACCCCTGATATCTCACCAAAGCCCCCCAGAACCCAACAGAGCTGATAATAGTATAACAAATATTTAATAAAAATGTAAACTTAAATTGTAAAACAAATAAAAAAATAAAACACTGACACGTCCACTCCCCCCAAAAATAAGGCACTGTAAAAAAAAAAAAAAAAAAAAAAAACAGAAATGTATAAATTGTAAAAAATAATAAAAAAAATTGTAAAAAATAAATAACTACTGACACAGTCCACGCCTCATCAGTGCCACCTAACAGTGCTTATCAGTGATGAATATCAGTGCCACTGTCACATGACATTAAAAAGAATTTATCAGTAATCGGTGTTGACGAGTTCAGAAAAAAAAGTATCGGTACTTAAAAAAGTTTTTTTTTTTTAAGGTGAACACCCCATTTAAAGATCAGCAGCCTTCCATACTTTTTGATACTGATATGAGGCATACAATCAGCCAACTCAGCATGTATTACACTATGGAATAATATTTGTGTTTATTGTATTTTGTAACACTGTGTCGTGTCCTTTCTGGTGTTTATTCACTTGTTACAAGTGCCACAACAGCAGAACTGAGTCAACTGGTTCCACCGGCCTTGTCTGTGTACAAATATGGTTCACTGATGTCAAAAGTTACTTTCGTTTTGGCATATAGTATATATTTAGTTGTATTTGTAACACTGTAAAATGATTTTGTGGAATGTTTTGATGTAGAGTGTACCTAAAGTAAGTGATCACTGCCCTCTCAGGACTGTGGAGCATTTCAGTTCCATCATGGCATACCTAAATGATTTAATTATATGTATTTTTTTATATTCCATATACAGTACATCTGTTTTAAAAACAAGTAAAATATGAATAGATTTTTTAATATTGAATGTAATATTTTCTGATCTGGAAACAAATATAAATAAGGACATGCAAAATACAAAAAAGAAAACGTAATCAGTGTTGATTACATGTTACAACCCCATACAGTTAGAAGAATACAATTATTACCTATAGTGATCCTTTAGGCACAAAACATTTTATTGTAAAATTGATCAGTAGGTCTACCAACAACTATAGCTGGCCATACTTTGATAAAAACATTTTTTTTGATAAGCTGTTTGGCTGATTAAAAAAAAATGCACAAATTCCCCCAGTCACACATACCAGGTGGCTGTGGGAATCTTCCACACTGAGGGACTGTATTTTGACAGAGGGACTCCCCCGGGGTCAGAATACACTGATCAGTGCTGCAGTCGACTGGCTGCATGCGCCGATTGAACAAAAATGTACCAGCAGCCCCAAGTAGGGATCTACTGATTATTGGTGGGGCCGATTATCGGCAGCCGGTATTTACCTTTTTTTTTTAAGTATTGAATCGGGCACTAATGTACCTGATATTACTGATAATGCTTCAAGGGTTTTTTCTTGGGGTGATGCCCCGACATGCTGCCCCAAACAGTCAACATGTCTGCCGGGTGGCCAAAGACCCGCTATCCATCCTGGCAGTGAGGAAACCGCCCTTAACCACTTCAATACAAGGCATTTTCACCCTCTTCCTGCCCAGACCAATTTTTAGTTTTCAGCGCTGTCGCAGATTGAATAACAATTGTGTGGTCATGCAACACTGTACCCAAATGAAATCTTTGGGCCAGATTCACAGAAGAGATATGACGGCGTATCTCCTGATACGCCGTCGTATCTCTTGTCCTATCTATGCGGCTGATTCATAGAATCAGTTACGCATAGATAGCCCTTAGATCCGACAGGTGTAATTGACTTACACCGTCGGATCTTAGGATGCAATACTTCGGCCGCCGCTGGGTGGAGTTTGCGTCGTTTTCCAGCGTCGGGTATGCAAATGAGCTTTTACGATGATCCATGAAGGTTTTCGCGTTCGTTACGTCGTCGCTAGTAGTTTTTTCCCATCGCAAAGTTAGGCCTGCTTTTTCATGGCTTAAATTTAGACGAGCCATGTTAAAGTATGGCCGTCGTTCCCGCGTCGAATTTCAAATTATTTTTTTTGCGTAAGACGTCCGGGAATACGAAAGTACGTTACGCACGTCGCCGTTCAAAAAAATTACGTCACTTCGCGCAAAGCACGGCGGGAATTTCAAAACGGAGCATGCGCAGTACGTCCGGCGCGGGAGCGCCTAATTTAAATGGTACACGCCCCATTTGAATTAGGCGTGCTTGCGCCGGACGCCTTTACGTTACACCGCCGTAAGTTTACACGCAAGTGCTTGGTGAATCAGGCACTTGTGCTGAAAACTTGCGGCGGTGTAACGTATAGATGATACGTTACGCCGCCGCAGTTATATGTGAATCTGGCCCTTTGTTTTTTTCCCCACTGCGGTTTTTATTTTTTGCGCTATAAACAAAAGAAGAGCGAACATTTTGAAAAAAACACAATATTTTTTTTTAGCTAAATAGCTTCCTTTACCTTACTGCAGTCCTGGTTTCATGTCCTCATGGTTCGTTTTTGCTTTGATGTTGCTGTAATTCCTCTCTGTTCTGGACACTGGTTGTCTGTTTTCTGATCACCACAGTACTGGGAGATTTCTCACTGTGGTGACTAATCAAGGAGGTGTGATTACTGTGTGTCAGCACCAATCCAGTTTCGTTTTACAAAGCATCACTGCCCTCTTTTGGCTCTTTGTCTCTGTAAATCAGAGAACCAGGAAACAACAGCAAAAACGAAACTAAACTGCAGGTACATTAAATGATTGGTTTTTATCTATTTTTAATCATTTTTAAAATAAATCAGTTAACTATTATGTCTCTATACCCTGTAAACAGTCATTTCAGCAAAAAAAAAAAAAATTCCTTTAGTGACCCTTTAACCCCTTCCCGACCGCCGCATGTACATATACGTCGGCAGAATGGCACGTACAGGCACATTGGCGTACCTGTACGTCCCTGCCTAGACGTGGGTCCGGCATCCGATCGGGAACCCCCCCCGCGACCTGCGGCGGTCGGGTCCCCTCGGGGAGCGATCCGGGACGACGGCGCGGCTATTTGTTTTTAGCCGCTCCGTCGCGATCGCTCCCCGGAGCTGAAGAACCGGGAGAGCCGTATGTAAACGCGGCTTCCCCGTGCTTCACTATGGCGCTGCATCGATCGAGTGCTCCCTTATATAGGGAGACTCGATCGATGACGTCATTCCTACAGCCACACCCCCCCTACAGTTGTAAACACACACACAGTGTACACCAAATCCTACAGCGCCCCCTGTGGTTAACTCCCAAACTGCAACTGTCATTTTCACAATAAAGAATGCAATTTAAATGCATTTTTTGCTGTGAAAATGACAAAAATCCCAAAAATGTGTCAAAATTGTCCGAAGTGTCCGCCATAATGTCGCAGTCACGAAAAAAATCGCTGATCGCCGCCATTAGTAGTAAAAAAAAAAAATGAATAAAAATGCAATAAAACTATCCCCTATTTTGTAAACGCTATAAATTTTGCCCAAACCAATCGATAAACGCTTATTGCGATTTTTTTTACCAAAAATAGGTACAAGAATACGTATCGGCCTAAACTTAGGAAAAAAAAAAAATGTTATATATGTTTTTGGGGGATATTTATTACAGCAAAAGTAAAAAATATTGCATTTTTTTCAAAATTGTCGCTCTATTTTTGTTTATAGCGCAAAAAAAAAACCGCCGAGGTGATCAAATACCACCAAAAGAAAGCTCTATTTGTGGGGAAAAAAGGACGCCAATTTTGTTTGGGAGCCACGTCGCACGACCGCGCAATTGTCTGTTAAAGCGACGCAGTCCCAAACTGTAAAAACACCTTGGGTCTTTGGGCAGCAATATGGTCCGGGGCTTAAGTGGTTAATAACCAGACCAATTTTCAGCTTTCGGTGCTCTCACATTTTGAATTACAATTACCCAGTCATACAACACTATACCCATAGGAAATTTTTGTCCTTTTTTTCACACAAATAGAGCTTTCTTTTGGTGGTATTTAATCACTGTTGGGTTTTTTATTTTTTGCGCTATAAAAGAAAAAAAAAATCTGTAAAAAAAAAAGATTTTTCTTCGTTTCTGTTATAAAATTTAGCAAATTAGTAATTTTTCTTCATAAATGTTGTCCAAAATTTATACTGCTACATATTTTTGGTAAAAATAAGTACAAATTGGTGTATATTATTTGGTCTTTGTGAAAGTTATAGAGTCCACAAGCTATGGTGCCAATATCTGAAAATTTATCACACCTGGAGTACTGACCGCCTATCTAATTTCTTGAGACCCTAACATTCCAGAAAAGTACAAATACCCCCCAAATGACCCCTTTTTGGAAATAAGACATGCCAAGGTATTTAGAAAGAGACATTGTGAGATTTTTGAAGTTGTAATTTTTTCCCACAATTCTTTGCAAAATCAAGATTTTTTTTTATTTTTATTTTTTCACAAAATTGTCATATTAGCAGGTTATTTCTCACACACAGCATATGCATATCACAAATTATACCCCAAAACACATTCTGCTATTTCTCCCGAGTATGGCGATACCACATGTGTGCGACTTTTACACAGCGTGGCCACATACAGAGGCCCAACATGCACCCAGGCCAATTCTGACATTTCTCACCTACATTTAAAAATCATCATTTATTTGCTAGAAAATTACATAGAACCCCAAAACATTACAATGGTGGTCGTTGCAACTTTTTATCTTGCACGGAATTTGCGCAGCAATTTTTTGCGGAAAGAAAATGTTTTGTGCCTTAAAAAAAAAAACCCAATGTTATTGCATAATGTGAAAGATGAAGTTACGCCGAGTAAATAGATACCTAACATGTCACCCTTCAAAATTGCACACGCTCGTGGAATGGTGCCAAACGTCACTACTTAAAAATCCCGATAGGCAACGTTTTAAATATTTTTACTGGTTACATGTTTTAAATTACAGAGGAGGTCTAGGGCCAAAATTATTGCTCTCGCTCTAACATTCGAGGCGATATCTCACGTGTGTGGTTTGAACACCATTTTCATATGTGGGCGAACTTGCGTTTGCTTCTGTATACGGGGACAGGGGCGCTTTAAAAAATATATATATATATATATTTTATTGTTAATTTTACTTTATTTATTTTAGTTTGACACGTTTTTCCGCCAAAATATTTTTTTTGATCACTTTTATTCTTATTACAAGGAATGTAAACATCCCTTGTAATAGGAATATGGCATGACAGGTCCTCTTTACAGTGAGATGTGGGTTCAATAAGACCCCACATCTCACCACTAGGCTGGGAAGCCTGAAATAAAAAATAAATAAAAATCCTGGCTTCGATCGTAGCGGGGATGTCCCCTCTCGCCTCCCGTAAGAACGATCAAACGGTGGAACAGCCGCTATGATTGTTCTTATGGTGTAGGGAATCGCTGGCTGAAAAAGCTGATATCTGAATGATGCCTGTAGCTGCAGGCATCATTCAGATATCCCCACACAAAGTCAGTGACGACATATGACGGCCGGCGGGCGGGAAGTGGTTATTGCAGAGTATTGCAGGGTATTGCGGAGTATGGGCAGGGTATTGTGGAGTATGGGCAGAGTATTGCACAGTATGGGCAGAGTATTGGTAGGGATGGCTGAGCATGAAGGGATGGCTGGCTGGATCTGTGACTGCAATTGTCACAGAGCAGCCAGCCCACAGTGCCGTTGCCATCCGCTCTCCCCCTCTCACACTGTACCAATCGGTACAGAGAGGGGAGGGAGGACGCCAGTTTGTTTACAAGTGATCGCTCCGTCATTGGACGGAGCGATCACTTGGTAAACGGCCGCTATCAGCGACCATTTACTGTGATCCGTGATGCGCCGGGTCCACAGACACTCCCGTGTGCGTGTCCCAGGGGCCGCGGGAGTGTGACTCTGGGGGGATGTCAATGTACGCCCTCCCAGAGTTAAGCAACCGCCCTGTAGCCGTCATTCGGCTATAGGCCGGTTGCCAAGTAGTTAATAAATATCACAATTTACAAAAAAAATGTCCTCAGTTTAGGCCGATATGTATTCTTCTATATATTTTTGGTAAAAAAAAAAATCGCGATAAGCATATATTGATTGGTTTGCGCAAAAGTTATAGCGTCTACAAAATAGGGGATAGATTTATTGCATTTTTATTGCCCACTGACCCCCACAACCACCGGCCAGGGCCATGGGGGCAAAAGCACCCATCCTCCCATGCATGTTGGGGGCATGCGACCTGGTATGGTTCAGGAGGGGGGGGCGATTGCCCTTCCCCTCCCTTTCCTGACCTGCCGGGCTGCATGCTCAGATAAGGGTCTGGTATGGATTTGGGGGGGGGGGCGCCATTTTTTTTTTTTTTGGCGTGAGGGGGTCCTCTCTGAATCCATACTAGAACTGAAGGGCCTGATATGCACCTCGGTGGGGGACCCCATGACATTTAATTTATTTATTCTCTTTTTTATTTTTTGCCGTAATTTTTTTTTATTTTTTATATTTAGCTGTCAGCGAGGAAGCCCACTAACAGCTGATGACTCATCAGTTGTTGAGGATGTGGCAGTCAGCTTCACGGGCCGTTGTTTAGCAACCAGCAATGTACAATATGTTTAAAGTGTGTTCTAAAGAGAAAACAAAAATGCAAAATGCATGAAAACTGCATGCAATAACAAGGGTTTAAAAATGCAAAACGCACTGCAAAACGTGCCTGAAAAAAGCATCAAGTGCAGCCTCATAGATGTGAACCTACACCAACATATAAAAATAAATCAGACAGGGAACTTTTTTTCAGTGTAACAGACCAAAAAATACAAATCTTTCCAATTTTTGCATTGTGGGTTGCTTTTGAGTGTGTTTACAAGGTGCATTAGGGTGTCATTCAAAATTAATTGCACCGCAATGCACTGCACCTGTTCATGCATTACAATGTGCCAAAGTAACACGCGGTATAACTTGAATTACTGGAAACACAGGTGTGAAGCCAGTCTTAATCTACGTGTCCAGTGGAATCTCCATGAACCTGTCAGTAACTAATTATACAGAACAATTCCAGGACTACAAGCCATCTCTGAGGGTCTGTTCACACTTTGCACTTATATCATTGTGTGTTTTATCGTACATTTTGATGAGCTTTCATTCACTTCCATTGGTTTCAATGGGCTCCTTGGCATGCATACATAAAACAATTTTTAACAATATGCGCCAATGCATTGTGCATACTTAAATATGCGATATTCAGAAAAATTGTGTGTCTCATGCAGCACGTCAGTGATGCATGGGCGTGAACAGGTAGGTACCTTTATTACCTATCTTTATCGAGGGATATTTCTAACGTTACCACAGTGGCCAGTTAGAAAATTGAATAATAAATGTTTTCATCAACCATTGATGGACACAGGACTGTAGGATAGTCTGTGACGTGTGTTTTTAGCAGATATATACAGTGGGGCAGATCCACAAAGATATTACGCCGGCGTATCTCTTGATACGCTGCGTAATTTCAAATTTTGTGCGTTGTATCTTTGTTTTGTATCCACAAAACAAGATACGACGGCATCTCGGCTAGATCCGACAGGCGTACGTCTTAGTACGCCGTCGGATCTAAGCTGCAATTTTTCGGCGGCCGCTAGGTGGCGTTTCCGTGGAATTCCACGTCGAGTATGCAAATTAGCTAGTTACGGCGATCCACGAACGTACGTCCGGCCGGCGCATTTTGTTTACGTCGTTTGCGTTCGGCTTTTTCCGGCGTATAGTTAAAGCTGCTTTATGGTGGCGTACTCAATGTTAAGTATGGCCGTCGTTCTCGCGTACAATTTAGAATTTTTTACGTTGTTTGCGTAAGTCATTCGCGAATAGGGATTTACGTAGAATGATGTCACCGTCGTGAGCATTGGCTTGTTCCGGGTTAATTTCGAGCATGCGCACTGGTATACCCCCACGGACGGCGCATGCGCAGTTAAAAAAAAACGTTGTTTACGTCGGGTCACGACGTATTAACATAAAACACGCCCCCATTACATCCATTTAAATTCCGCGCCCTTACGCCGCCAAAGATACACTATGCCGCCGTAAGTTGCGGCGGCGTAGTGTATCTTAGATACGCTGCGCCCGGCGCAAAGGTACGTGGATCTGCCCCTCTATCTATCTATCTATATATATATATATATATATATATATATATATATATATATATATATCCCACATGCCATAGACTATTCTACAAGCCTGTGTCCCTTAGTGGACTTCAAAAGAAGGTTTTATGGCAAGTATAAAAGTATTATTTTCTTCATTGTCTATTGAAGAATACAGGTTTGTAGAACAGTTTATGACGTGTTATGTGCACCTAGCAAAAAACACGTAGACGATTCTACAATGATACAGTATTGGGTTATTTACGAAAGGCAAATCCACTGAAGTGCACTTGGGAGTGCAGTCACTGTAGATCTGAGGGGTAGATCTAAAATGTTGGGAAGCTCTGCTGATTTTATCATCCAATCATGTGCAGGCTAAAATGCTGTTTTTTATTTTCCTTGCATGTCCCCCTCGGATCTACAGCGACCGCACTTCCAAGTGCACTTACAGTGCACTTCTAAGGCCTCGTACACACGTCCGAGGAACTCGACGGGCAAAACACATCGTTTTGCTCGTTGAGTTCCTTGTGAAACCGCCGAGGATCTCAGCGAGTCGAAATTCCCATTAAACAACGAGGAAATAGAGAACATGTTCTCTATTTCCTCGCCGAGATCCTCGTCGGCTTCCTCGGCCAAAAGTGTACACCCGCCCAGGTTTCTTGGCAGAATCCAGCTCCGATTGAGTTTCTGGCTGAATTCTGCCGAGAAACTCGGTCGTGTGTACAGGGCCTCAGTGTACTTGCAGTGCAAAGTGGATTTGCCTTTAGTAAATAACCCCCATAGACTATTCTTCAATACTGTGTCCCTCATTGGACTTAAAAAAAATAAATGTAAATAAAAAGAAAATCTTTTTTTATTGTCTAAAAAAGGGGCACAGGATGGTAGAAAAGTCTATGACACCTGGCTTATATGTAGCGACCAATAAACTTCAAGAAAAGATTTTACGGTTAAGTACAATGTTCTTATTTTTATGACTATTTATTTTTCCTTTGTTATGCAGATTACATTTAACTGTGGCAGTTTTACTGCGGCAGAATGGCTCGGCTGCGCAAATCGCTGTACCGGTACGGCATTCCCTTTAATGGCTATAGCAGGCTCCGGAGCCGATGCGTGTGGCCGTGATGTCGATGTAAACAAACAGATCCCCATTCTGTCAGAGTAGTAGGGGGGTAGGAGAGTAGAGATCTGCCGTTCTTAGTGATCAGGAACAGCGATCTCTCGCTACTCTCAGTCAGTCCACTCACCCCCACAGGTATGCCTCGTACACACAGTTGGACTTTTGACCGTGCAAAAGTCCGCCATGAGCCGGTCGAAAAAGAGAACAGAATCTCGATCTAATGCCGCGTACACACCATCACTTTATGTTTTGAAAAAAACAACGTTTTTAAAACCGTCAATTTAAATGACCGTGTGTGGGGGAAAACGTCGTTTTATGTCTTGTGAAAAACAACAAAAAAAAATTAAAGCATGCTTCAATTTTTTGTGTCGTTTTTCAAAATGTTGTTTTTTGTTTCACAAAAAATCACTGTGTGTAGCAAAAAACGACGCTTAAAACAACGTTTTTAAACCCGTGCATGCCCAGAAGCTAGTTATGAAGCGAACTTCAATGGAAAAGAGTGGTGAACGTAACCTCGCTTTGCTAGAGCATTGTGAAAAAACGATGGTGTGTAGGCAACGTCGTTTTTGAAAATTTAAGTTTAAAAAACGTTGTTATATCGGGTTTTTTCATCACATAAAGTGATGGTGTGTATGCGGCATAAGGAGGCTACACACGGTCGGACTTTGCGAGAAAAAAAACTGTCTGACTTTTTTCTCTGAAAGTCCGGCTGTGTGCACGCGAGGCATTAGAAACTCCTCCCTAGGGAACACTTAACCCCTTGATCACCCCCTAGTGTTAACCCCTTCCCTGCCAATGTCATTTATACAGCGATCAGTGACTATTTTTATCTTTAATTACAGTTATAATGTCACTGGTCCCAAAAACGTGGCAAGAGTATTCGATCTGTCTGCCGCAATGTCGCAGTCCCAATAAAAATTGCTGATCACCGCCATTACTAGTAAAAAAAAAAAATAATAATAATAAAAATGCCATAAATATATCCCCTATTTTGTAGCCGCTATAACTTTTGCACGAACCAATCAATATACGCTTATTGCGTTTTATTACCAAAAATATGTAAAAGAATAAATATTGGCCTAAACTGATGAAGAAATGTTTATTTATTTTTTTATTTTGGGATGTTTATTATAGCAAAAAGTAAAAAATATTGTTTTAAAAAAAACTAAATTGTCAGTCTTTTTTTTATTTATAATGCAAAAAATAAAAACAGCAGAGGTGATCAAACACCACCAAAAGAAAGCTCTATTTGTGGGGAAAAAAAGGACATCAATTTTATTTGGGTACAGCGTCGCACGACCGCGCAATTGTCAGTTAAAGGGACGCAGTGCCGTATCGCAAAAAATGGCCTGGTCAGTAAGGGGGTAAATCCTTCCGGTGCTGAAGTGGTTAATATGTATTTTGGGAGTGAGTGTTCTGGGTTTTTAGTAAGCACAGCAGCGTGCTGATGCAGAGCTTAGCATCTGTTTTGTGTTATTCCTTCCTGTGTCTCCATCCTATAAACTGCTGGTTGTCATAGTGAAGTTTAGGCTGACACCTCTCACACTAGTAGGAGATCCCATTACACGCATGCTCAGTGTCTCTGCAGTCTCCCCCTCCCTCCCTCCTTCCCTCCCTCCCTCCCTTCAGCTGTGCTCTGAAGTCTCCAGCGGGCAGAGAGGACCAGTGTTATCCCTGATGGCATCTACTGCCTCTGTGTGCCTACAGCCAGCCAGGTCACTGCCGTGGATATAAAGAGGGATCGGCTCCTGTCATCTGTAGATGATGATCGCTTATCTGGCAAGGGGCAGTCTACAGGATATTCTCCATGAAGGCTTCCCTGAGGTATCAACATGAAGAGCTGTATGTGTAAGAGGCTGAGTGTGCTGCAGTTATAGGACTTCTGGGGGGGGGGGGAGCCAAGAAGTTTGCTGAAGTTTGGGGGGTCCTGATTGCCTTTGTAGGTCTCAGTGCTAGAGGTGGTCTTTGCATTGGGTGTAACCTTTGACTTATTGTATGGAGGAATGAATGAGAAATAAACACAAGTTGGTATTGTTTATTTAGTGCAAGGGTCTCAAACTGGTGGCCCTCCTGCTGTCGTGGAACTACAAGTCCCATCATGCCTCTGCCTGAGGGAGTCATGCTTGTAACTGTCAGCCTTGCAATGCCTCATGGGACTTGTAGTTCTGCAACAGCTGGAGGGCCGCCAGCTTGAGACCCCTGCTTTAGTGAATAGATCACATGTTACACGGATCCCTGTTAGCGTGTGGTCTTCTGATGGCGTAGATGTCGTGCATGAGACAGGAAGCAGTGTGTGTCTGAGGTCTTTCTATCAGATGTTATCAGTGTATGATCACAGCTTGTATTTATCCAACATTTGTATACATTTACTGTAGCTCCAAGAATGTGTGTATGGTTTCACAGTGATATGACTTTCACACTTGTGTAGATTGTTGTTGGTCAGAAGATACTAAATTCTACATACAAATAGCTGAGAAGATTAAAATGTTTACCCTCTAAACCAGATCCGGTTTTATTCAGAAAATGATTTATTGTAGATCAGACTTTCTCAACGTTTTACCCTCCAAGGAACCCTTGAAATCATTTTCACGTCCTGGGGAACCCCAGCTAAAATTAAATAACGGGGGTCAGAGGGAGGAATGGACCTTACATTGGTGGTCAGTGGGAAGAATGTTGTCCTTTACAGTGGTGATCATAATTATTATTATTATTATTATTATTATTATACAGGAACTAGAAAATGCATTTCCTGCAGAAAATGCGTGGGAATGCTGGATAGCTGAATTGCTAAAGCTAACTGGATGAATAGCTTAAAGCGGAGGTTCTCCCTAAAAGAATTATATACCATCCCGTCCAGCATACTTGCGTCAGCGACAGTACTTTTTTTTCCCCGCTGTATTTACCGTTTAATTCTTTTCAGACTCCCGCGGGAAGTAGGCGTTCCTATGAAGAGGGGGACATGATTGACGTCCGGCTATGGCGCGTCACACGTTCCGAAAATAGCCGAAATAGGACTTGGCTGTATACAGCGCCTGCGCAGTCAGCTCCTAGTCCGTGCGCAGGTGCCGTATAGCGCCGTAAAGAGCCGAGACCTAGTCCGGCTATTTTCGGAACGCGTGACGCGCCATAGCCGGACATCAATCATGTTCCCCTCTTCATAGGAACGCCTACTCCCCGCGGGAGTCTGAAAAGAAACTGAGGGATTAAACGGTAAATACAGCGCAAAAAAGAAAAAGACATACTGTAGCTGACGCAAGTGTGCTGGATGAGATGGTACATAGATGTTTTTTAGGGTGAACCTCCGCTTTAAATGCGTAAAAAAAAGTTGAAGAAGTGAAAATAGTTGGAAAAGTAGGAATGGTTTTAAAATAAACATGAATTTCATTAAAAGTTTGCAAAGAATAAGCCCAATACACACTCTTTTTAATCGATAACATTTCCTGAAATGATCACTAAACTTAAAGGGGTTGTAAAGGTAAAAAAAAAATCCCTAAATAGCTTCCTTTACCTTAGTGCAGTCCTCCTTCACTTACCTCATCCTTCCATTTTGCTTTTAAATGTCCTTATTTCTTCTGAGAAATCCTCACTTCCTGTTCTTCTGTCTGTAACTACACACAGTAATGCGAGGCTTTCTCCCTGGTGTGGAGAAAGCCTCTTGAGGGGGGAGGGGGCGAGCAGGAGTGTCAGGACACTCTACTTTGCAGATAAAGGAGCTGTGTGTTAGTGGGCATCCTGACTCTCCTGCTCGCCCCCTCAAGAGGTTTTCTCCACACCAGGGAGAAAGCCTTGCATTACTGTGTGGAGTTACAGACAGAAGAACAGGAAGTGAGGATTTCTCAGAAGAAATAAGGACATTTAAAAGCAAAATGGAAGGATGAGGTAAGTGAAGGAGGACTGCACTAAGGTAAAGGAAGCTATTTAGGGAAAAAAATTACCTTTACAACCCATTTAAACTGCTTTTTCACAAAAACTGTAAAAGATATCAAACTGAAAAGCTATATCCGGATAGCTGAATATTTTGTGAACATTTTAAAGTTTGTTTGGCGTCTGTAGGTAAAAGTATGAAGAAGCTGAAACTTTTGTTTTTGCATTATAGCAGTTTTTATTAATTGCTTGATTTTTTTTCTCCTATCCGTGTTTATTTTTTATTTTTTTGTTGGTGTTAATTAAAAGGTCACAGCATTAGATATACTGAAGGTGCTTATATTAGGATCAGATTGTGTGTGCAGAGAATGTGTGTTTGGTGAAATTCTGGGGTGGCAGAGTATGCCGTGTATTTCTATTACTGCTGAAGCTCTCTCTCTGTACAATGGCTGTGTTCCTTGGGGTCGAATTTTCCTTGGATATGTCAGTCTGCTGTAGTGTCACATGGGACGAGGTTTCAGATTACAAAGACGTGTAAGGTTAGTTTACGTCAGCCTGGGATCTATGGATTTACATGGAATCCCTAACTGAGCACACGTGCCACTGAAGATGGACTAATCCGCACGCTAGCCCAGCTGTCTTCACTTTACTTGGAACATGCAATGATTTATTGGATGGTTGTGTAGCCAAAAGCAATGCAATATGCAAAACACCTCTATCTCAGGAGGGTAACCTAACCTTCTGCCTTCTGGCTTTTTATTGGAGGCTTGGATTTATTGCTTCTTCTGGTCTCTCTCCATCATGTTTTTTTTTAAGAACCCCAAAAGAGATGTCAGCTGGATAAGAGTGCAGCACTGCATTGTCTGAATTCAAGATCCATGTCTATTCCTATATGAATCTTGATGTGTTGTGTAGATTTCATCCAGATCTGTGAAGTTATTCAGTGTGACACTTTGCTGCCTGCCATCGCTATTCTCTCTCTTGGTGCAAGGTGACTGGTATACCATACAAATAAATATCATCAAAATAAACGTGCTAAAATGCAGCCAAAGCTAGCTGAAAAAATGTGAAGTAATACAGAGTGACAGTGCTGGTGTCATATAGTGAAATAAGTAATAACAAACGTACTGATACACAATAAGGTGTACAGCGTGCAAAGCACACCCGTGACTGTAATAAACTAGGTTAAATGTCCATGCAGCAGATAACTATACACATATCAGCAGGCAGAATCCAAAATAAAAGTGCTGGTGTAGATGCCAAAGTGACGTGAAAAAAGGGGTTGATTTCCAGTGTTTTCTTCAGAGTTAGGCCCGGTACACACGAGCAAACATGTACGGTGAAAGCGGTCCGTCGGACCGTTTTCACCGTACATGCCTGCCAGAGGGCTTCTGTACGATGGTTGTACTAACCATCGTACAGAAGTCCGCGCGTAAACAATACGACGATGACGCGGCGATGATGCGGAGACGTGGGCGGGCCTGCCATTTAAAGGCTTCCACGCATGCGTCGAAGTCATTCGACGCATGCGAGGGACGGCGGGCGCTCGGACATGTACGGTAGGTCTGTACTGACGACCGTACATGTCCGAGCGGGCAGGATTCCAGCGGACGATTTTAAAACACGTCCAGGAATATTTGCCCGCTGGGAAAAGGCCCGGCGGGCAAATGTTTGCTGGAATTCGGCCCGCTCGCGCCCACACACGACCGAACATGTATGCTGAAACTGGTCCGCGGACCAGTTTCAGCATACATGTTTGGTCGTGTGTATGGGGCCTAAGTGAGGGTGTCCCCTTACCTTACTGCTGTAAGGTAACAGCATAAAAACCCAGGTACACTTTTCTGGTCATATCCACATAAGGTGTCATCAAAATGGACTGTAATTGAAAAAAGTAGATCCCTCTCGGTAGTCACGTCCAAACAGTGACTCGCACCCAGGGAGATGAAAGTGCCAATAGTGTAGTATCGTTTTAAAAAGGGGTTTATTCAAACAAAATAATACACTAGGTACTCACATTATTGTGATAAAAATAGGCATATAAAATATTAAGCGTATTCGTCACTTCTCGTGACTTCTTCAGGAGTGATTGTCACATTATCACTCCTGAAGAAGTCAAGAGAAGTGACGAATACGCGTAAGAGTATTACAAAGAGTCCACCAAGAGGTACCGGAGGTGATGTCGGCGAACGCCCTGTTTTTATATGCCTATTTTTATCACAATAATGTGAGTACCTAGGGCCATATCCACAAAAGAGATACTCCGGCGTAAGCCGTCGTATCTCTGGTTCTAACTTTGGAACTGATCCTCAGAAGCAGTTTTCCTAAGTTAGGCAGAAGATCCGACATCTGTAAGGGACTTACACTGCCGGATCTTAGGATGCAGTACCGCATCCGCCACTGGGGGCATTTCGAGTCGAAATGCCTCTGTTAGTATGCAAATTAGCACTTAGGGCGATCCTCAAAGCTTTTGTACCTAGTTTTTACGCCGTAAGTGTTAGTTTGCCTGGTGTAAAACTAGGGCTGCTTTTACAAAGTGTAAAGTTAGTCACACCTTGTAAAGGCCCATTCAAGCGACGGCATTTGGTATGCATTCCCGAGGGAGAACTCCATGCCAATTTTCAATGAAAAAAACGGCATGGGTTCCCCCTCAGGAGCATACCAGGCCCTTAGGTCTGGTATGGGTTGTAAGGAGACCCCCCTCCGCCGCAAAATTGACGTAGGGGGTCCCCCTACAATCCATACCAGACCCGTATCCAAAGCACGCTACCCGGCCGGCCAGGAATGGGAGTGGGGACGAGCGAGCGCCCCCCCCCCTCCTGAGCCGTGCCAGGCCGCATGCCCTCAACATGGGGGGGTTGGGTGCTCTGGGGCAGGGGGGCGCACTGCGGGCCCCCCCACCCCAGAGCACCCTGTCCCCATGTTGATGAGGACAGGACCTCTTCCCGACAACCCTTGCCATTGGTTGTCGGGGTCTGCGGGCGGAGGCTTATCGGAATCTGGGAGTCCCCTCAAATAAGGGGGCCCCCAGATACCGGCCCCCACCCTAAGTGAATGGATATGGGGTACATCGTACCCCTATCCATTCACCTGTAGGCAAAAAGTAAAATGTAGTAAACACACAACACAAGGCTTTTTAAAATATTTTATTATTCTGCTCCGGATGCCCCCCCTGTCTTCGTTATTAGCTCTATTTCCAGGGGGGGCTTCTTCTTCCGCTCTCCGGGGGTCTTCTCCGCTCTCCGGGGGGGCTTCTCCGGACTCCGGGGGGCTTCTTCCATCTTCTCCCCTCTTCCGCTCTTGACTCGGCGAACCCCGGTTCTTCTGCAGCTCTCCGGTGCCTTCTTCTTCAGCGCTGGCTGCCTGCTATGTTTGTGTGTTAGCTCGATTTCAAACAGGCAGCCAGCGCGGTCTTCTGTGGCGTCAGGGTCTTCTGGTCTTCTGTTCTTCCTATGTTGCCTCGTCGCCTGTTGTCGCTGTAATGATGGAAGCGCGCCTTGCATCACATTTATATAGGCATCGCCGTCCCATCATGCTCCGGTAGGTACCCACGTGGTGGGTGCACGTGGGTAGGCACCCACCACGTGGGTACCTACCGGAGCATGATGGGACGGCGATGCCTATATAAATGTGATGCAAGGCGCGCTTCCATCATTACAGCGACAAGAGGCGACGAGGCAACATAGGAAGAACAGAAGACCAGAAGACCCTGACATCACAGAAGACCGCGCCGGCTGCCTGTTTGAAATCGAGCTAACATACAAACATAGCAGGCAGCCAGCGCTGAAGAAGAAGGCACCGGAGAGCTGCAGAAGAACCGGGGTTCGCCGAGTCAAGAGCGGAAGAGGGGAGAAGATGGAAGAAGCCCCCCGGAGTCCGGAGAAGCCCCCCCCGGAGAGCGGAACACCCCCGGAGAGCGGAGAAGACCCCCGGAGAGTGGAAGAAGAAGCCCCCCCTGGTAATTGAGCTAATAACGAAGACAGGGGGGGCGTCCGGAGCAGAATAATAAAATATTTTAAAAAGCCTTGTGTTGTGTGTTTATTAACTTTTACTTTTTGCCTACAGGTGAATGGATAGGGGTACGATGTACCCCATATCCATTCACTTAGGGTGGGGGGCCGGTATCTGGGGGCCCCCTTATTAAAGGGGACTCCCAGATTCCGATAAGCCTCCGCCCGCAGACCCCGACAACCAATGGCAAGGGTTGTCGGGAAGAGGTCCTGTCCTCATCAACATGGGGACAGGGTGCTCTGGGGTGGGGGGGCCCGCAGTGCGCCCCCCTGCCCCAGAGCACCCAACCCCCCCATGTTGAGGGCATGCGGCCTGGCACGGCTCAGGAGGGGGGGGGGGGCGCTCGCTCGTCCCCACTCCCTTCCTGGCTGGCCGGGTAGCGTGCTTTGGATACGGGTCTGGTATGGATTGTAGGGGGACCCCCTACGTCAATTTTGCGGCGGAGGGGGGTCTCCTTACAACCCATACCAGACCTAAGGGCCTGGTATGCTCCTGAGGGGGAACCCATGCCGTTTTTTTCATTGAAAATTGGCATGGAGTTCTCCCTCAGGAATGCATGCCGAGCGACGCTGTCATTTTTTTTTAAAATTATTTGTTTTCCCGGCGCGTCTTTTTTTCACCCGTCGTAACTTTAGTGTCCCGTCGCAATCCACAAAGCCGCCCGGCGTCAATTACGTTCGCGCGATGCACGTCGGGAAAATGACGTCACGCGCATGCGCAGTACGGCCGGCGCGGGAGCGCGCCTCATTTAAATTGTAAACGCCCCCCGGAGAGGAGGAACGCCTTACGACGGCGGCACTTAACTTACACTGCTTGAAATTTTTACGTAAGTGCTTTGAGGATCAGGCACTTAGGTAAAAACTTTAAGTCAGTGTAACTTAACTGCTGAAAGTTAAGTTACGCCGCCTGGCTGAGGATTTGGCCCCTAGTGTATTATTTTGTTTGAATAAACCCCTTTTTAAAACGATACTGCACTATTGGCACTTTCATCTCCCTGGGTGCGAGTCACTGTCACTGTTTGGACGTGACTACCGAGAGGGATCTACTTTTTTCGATTACAGTCCATTTTGATGACACCCTATGTGGATATGACCAGAAAAGTGTACCTGGGTTTTTATGCTGTTACCTTACAGCAGTAAGGTAAGGGGACATCCTCACTTACTCTGAAGAAAACACCGGAAATCAACCCCTTTTTTCACGTCACTTTGGAATCTACACCAGCACTTTTATTTTGGATTTTGCCTGCTGATATGTGTATAGTTATCTGCTGCATGGACATTTAACCTAGTTTATTACAGTCACTGGTGTGCTTTGCACGCTGTACACCTTATTGTGTATTAGTACGTTTGTTATTACTTATTTCACTATATGACACCAGCACTGTCACTCTGTATTACTTCACATTTTTTCAGCTAGCTTTGGCTGCATTTTAGCACGTTTATTTTGATGATATTTATTTGTATGGTGTACCAGTAGCATTATTTATTATTGCCACTCATGATTAGTAGCCAGACTATATTTTCCATATTTTTCCATATATAAGGATTTGCTACACTTCCTCTCCATGCCCTGATGTGCTGTGTGTCCTGATGTGCCCTGATGTACTATGTATGACATACATTGTATGTGCCCTGTGCCCTGATGTACTATGTGCCCTGATGTGCCCCGTGTCCTGATGTGCCCTGTGCCCTGATGTACTATGTGCCCTGTGCCCCATGTCCTGATGTGCCTGTGCCCTGATGTATTATGTGCCCTGATGTGCCCTGTGCCCTGTGTCTTGATGTGCTATGTGCCCTGATGTGCTTTGTTCCCTGATGTGTAGTGTGCCCCGTGCCCTGATGTGCCCTGTGCCCCGTGTCTTGATGTGCTCCATGTCCTGATGTACTATGTGCCCTGTTGTACTATATGCCCTGATGTGCCATGTGCTCCATGCCCTGATGTGCTATGTGCCCTGATGTGCTATGTGCCCTGATGTGCCATGGGCCCTGATGTGCTATATGCCCTGATGTGTGATGTGCCCTGATGTGCTCCATGCCCTGATGTGCTCCATGCCCTGATGTGCCCTGATGTGCTATGTGCCCCATGCCCTGATGTGCTATGTGCCCTGTGGTGCTATGTTCCCTGATGTGCTATGTGCCCCCTGTCCTGATGTGCTATGTGCCCCTTGCCCTGATGTGCTATGTGCCCTGATGTGCTATGTGCCCCGTGCCCTGATGTGCTCCATGCCCTGATGTGCTATGTGCCCTGATGTGCCCTGTGCCCTGATGTGCTATGTGCCCTGATGTACTATGTGCCCCATGCCCTGATGTGCTATGTGACCTGTGGTGCTATGTTCCCTGATGTACTATGTGCCCCCTGTCCTGATGTCCTATGTGCCCCTTGCCTTGATGTGCCCCATGCCCTGATGTGCTCCATGCCCTAATGTGCTATGTGCCCTGATGTGCCCTGTGCCCTGATGTGCTATGTGCCCTGATGTGCTATGTGCCCCATGCCCTGATGTGCTATGTGCCCTGTGGTGCTATGTTCCCTGATGTGCTATGTGCCCCCTGTCCTCATGTGCTATGTGCCCCTTGCCTTGATGTGCTATGTGCCCTGTGCCCTGATGTGCTATTTGCCCTGATGTGCTATGTGCCCATGCCCTGATATGCTATGTGCCCTGTGCCCTGATGTGCTATGTGCCCTAATGTGATATGATGTGCCCCGATGTGCCCCTGCTCTGATGTGCACTGTGCCCTGATGTGCCCCAATGTGGTGTGCTGTGATAGGCCCTGATGTGCTGTGCCCTGTACCCTGATGTGATGTGCCCTGTACGTGTTGTGCCCTGATGTGCCCCGTGCCCTGATCTGCTGTGCCCTGTACCCTGATGAGCCCTGCGCCCTGATGTACTGTACACTGATGTGCTGTGCCCTGGGCCGGTCTGGATGAAGTCCAGGGCCACATTTTTGTCCCAGTCCAGCCCTGGGTGAACATGGGACTTCAAATGGAAGTCTAGGCTGAAATACCTGCTTTTGAACTGTTTTACATGCCAAAAAGTTTATACTTTTTTTCATCCGGTTTTTTAATCCAGACATACATGTCACAGCCATGTTCTGACCTCCTTTATCTCAACTGCATCCAAAGCAACACAGGTTAACGATAGACCTCCCCAGATTGTGATTAGGAAGGATGAAGGAACAACAACATATTGATGAGGTCGGCCCTAAGTGCTCACCACCTCTGGGCCTGCTCTCTCTGCACTGTGTAGTTAAAGCAATACTGTAAACCAAATGTATACACGGAAACTACACACCAGCCAGCCTAACATCAACAATATGTAAGGTATTTCAGGGAGAGATAAGAGAAGTCACAACCAGCATGGATTTATAAAAGATGTTATCATTCTATGAGGAAGTAACTGAGAAATTGGATATGGGAAGTCAAGTGGGCGAAGGCTTATCTAGCTTTTTCTAAAAAAAAAAAAAAATAGAAAAATACTGCACCTAATAAATGTTTAACCCTTGCACGCCACCCCAGTCTCTGTAAGCACAGAGAACGGGGCCTCACCACAAGCCCAAGTTCCTTTAGTAACAATTGGGACCCGGAACTCCCGATTACGGGTCACCTGATCACTGTGGAAGCCTCTGATTGGCTACCACAGCGATCCGTCACTGTAAAGCCCGCCCCTGTGTTTCTCTGTCTATGAATGGAGAGGAAAGATACATTGTATATTTATCTATCCTTGCAGAGAGGGCAAAAAAAACATTTGGGGGAAAAGTAAGTAAATAATAATAAGAAAAAAATACCTAATTTAGGTCAGTGCCAGGGTTAGTGTTTGGGTCAAGTAAGGGTCAAAGGTCAAAGTCAGGCCAGTATATTTTGGGAAAGGTTTTTAATTTTTTGTTTTATTAGTGTCAATGTTAGGCCTTGTACTCACGACCAAACATGTATGGTGAAAGCGGTCCGTAGGACCGTTTTCACCATACATGTCTGCCAGAGGGCTTCTGTACGATGGTTGTACACACCATCGTACAGAAGTCCGCGCGTAAACAATACGCGGGGCGTGTCCGCGGTGTCGCCGCGACAATGACGCGGCGACGTGGGCGGCCCGCCTTTAAAATGCTTCCACGCATGCGTCGAAGTCATTCGACGCATGCGAGGGACGGCGGGCGCCTGGACATGTACGGTAGGTCTGTACTGACGACCGTACATGTCCGAGCGGGCAGAATTCCAGCGGACTGTTTTAAAACAAGTCCAGGAATATTTGTCTGCTGGGAAAAGGCCCGGCGGGCAAATGTTTGCTGGAATTCGGCCCGCTCGCGCCCACACACGACCAAACATGTCTGCTGAAACTGGCCTGCGGGCCAGTTTCAGCAGACATGTTTGGTCGTGAGTATGGGGCCTCAGTGTTGGTGTATTTTTGGTAGGACAAAAAAAGCAAAATGCGCACTATTATTTCTGGGCTGTACTACGGGTACAAACAACCATAACATACACATATGTGGTATCGCTGCAATCGTCAGGAGCAGGAGAATTTATTTTGGGTTCTTCCTTGGTGACAATTATGATAATAGCAAGAAATATACAGCTTTTAAAAAAAAAAAATTATACTATTTTGGGCCAGTTTTTCTTTGATAATAAAAAAAAAGATATCTATTAGTATTTACCACCAAATGAAAGCCCAATTTGTTCTGAAAAAAAATCGGTATAATCCACCTGAATGCACAAAGTAGTCGTGATATGTACAGGTTTACTAACACATGCCAAAGTTGCAAAATTGTGCTTAGGCATTAAGATTTGTTTAACCACTTCAGCCCCGGACCATATTGCTGGTCAATGACCGGGCCCCTTTTTGCGATTCGGCACTGCAACGCTTTAACTGACAATTGCGCAGTCGTGCGACGTGGCTCCCAAACAAAATTGGCGTAATTTTTTTCCCACAAATAGAGCTTTCTTTTGGTGGTATTTGATCACCTCTGCGGTTTTTATTTTTTGCGCTATAAACAAAAATAGAGCGACAATTTTGAAAAAAAAAATGAATATTTTTTACTTTTTGCTGTAATAAATATCCCCAAAAACATATAAAAAAACTATTTTTTTCCTCAGTTTAGGCCGATACGTATTCTTCTACATATTTTTCATAACATTTTTTGCAATAAGCGTTTATTGATTGGTTTGCGCAAAAGTTATAGCGTCTACAAAATAGGGTATAGTTTTATGGCATTTTTATTAATATTTTTTTTTTTTACTAGTAATGGCGGCGATCAGTGATTTTTAACGGTACTGTGACCTAATGGAGGACACTCAGGACACTTTTGACACATTTTTGGGACTATTGGCATTTTTATAGTGATCAGTGCTATAAAAATGCATTGATTACTATAAAAATGCCACTGGCAAGGAAGGGGTTAACACTAGTGGGCGAGGAAGGGGTTAATTATGTTCCCTGTGTGTGTTCTAACTGAAGGGGGGTGGGACTGACTAGGGGAAATGACTGATCGCTGTTCATACATTGTATGAACAGACGATCAGTCATTTCTCCCCCTGACAGGACCAGGAGCTGTGTGTTTACACACACACAGCTCCCGGTTCTCGCTCTGTAACGAGCGATCGCGGGTCGCAGTTGCCCTAAGCTACTGCCATAGTGCTGATCTATAAGAATATACATGCCTCCTGCATGTATCCTTACCTGTCAAATGTTTCCCCTCTGTCTGTTATGGCTTGTACAGACGAGCAAACATGTACGATGAAACCGGTCCGACTGGGCACAGACGATAGGAAATCTTATATTGTACATTGTGACATAAATTTTTTTTTTGGGGTTTACATCCACTTTAACCAGTTAACAACCGCCCTATAGACGAAATACGTCTACAAGGCGGTTGCTTAACTCTGACGTCCTCCCAGAATCGCGCGCCCTCTGGGGCGCGCACACGGGAATGTCCGTGATCGCCGGGTCCTCCGGACCCGACGGAGCACGGTAAATCGCCGCTGATAGCGGCGGTTTACCACGTGATCGCTCCGTCCAATGACGGAGCGATCACTTGTAAACAAACCGGCCTCATGTGGTTCCTCCCTCCCCTCTCTGTACCGAACGGTACGGTGTGAGAGGAGAGGGGGGGGGAGAGCGGAAGCAGAAGCAGCTGCTGTGGGCTGGATCTGTGACAAATGCAGTCACAGATCCAGCCATCCATCCCTCCCTGTGCAATACTCTGCAATAACACCATTACTCTGTAATACCCTCCATACTCTGCAATAACGCCCCATACTCTGCAATACCCCAAAATACTACCCCACAATACCCCACACTACACTCTGCAACGTCGTCTATGGGGATTTTGAAGTAGCGAAGTTTGGCGCCATTCCACGAGCGTGTGCAATTTTGAAGGGTGACATGTTGGGTATCTATTTACTCGGCGTAACTTCATCTTTCACATTTATGCAAAAGAATGAAGAAAAAATACAAAATTTGCTAAAGTTTATAACAGAAACAAAGAAAAATTATTTTTTTTACAGAATTTTCAGTCTTTTTTCTCTTATAGCGCAAAAAATAAAAAACCCAACGGTGATTAAATAACACCAAAAGAAAGCTCTATTTGTGTGAAAAAAAGGACGAAAATTTCATTTGGGTACAGTGTTGTATGACTGAGTAATTGTCATTCAAATTGTGAGAGCACCGAAAGCTGAAAATTGGTCTGGTTATTAAGTGGGTTTACGTGCCCAGTGGTCAAGTGGTTAAAGGAACCTATTTTGAAAATAAAAAAGAACCATTTCCTGCATTAAAGCGGAGGTTCACCAAAAAGTGAAGCTCCACTTTTTGGAACCCTCCCCCCCTCCGGTGTCACATTTGACACCTTTCAGGGGGGAGGGGGTGCAGATACCTGTATAAAACAGGTATTTGCACCACTTTCGGGTATAGACTCCCGCCAGAGTCCATCCCCTCCACGTCACCCCCCCCCCCCCCTGTTGTGTTCTGGGAAACACTCGACTCCCAGAACACAACAGGGACTAGTGGGAACTGCACAGCGCGACTCGAGGATGGCGGCGGGGCAGGTAAGTGTTCATTTTTTAAAAGTAAGCAGCTGCTGTATTTGTAGCTGCTGGCTTTTAAGAAAAAAAAATTTCAGGTGAACCCCCGCTTTAAGGTAAAAGGTGTTTTATAGATTTCTGTTTATGCCTTTCCCTGTGGGCTATCATTTGTTTTTATATTTCATCTTCTTTACTATGGATTATATCTCCTAGTTTGTGGCAGCTTTTTCACAATTTTTTCTCTTTTTTACTTCCTCCTTATTTACATAAACTACACATTAGAAGGGGCTTTCCTGGGTAATCAGTGATGGAAAAGGATTTGCTGTTGTTGTGGATCACTAGCAATATGTTCCTATACAACCCAAAGGAGAACACATGGCCACAATTTGAGGTTAGAAGAAAAGAGGCTTAAAGTGATTGTAAAGCTTTGATTTAAAATAAATAAATAAATAACAAACATGTCATACTTGCCTCCACTATGCAGTTAGTTTTGCATAAAGTGCCCCCTGAACCCTGTTTTCTGGAATGCCTCTGCGGCTCTCACGGCTCCTCCTTGCATCAGATAACCTCATAGGAGAAGCACTCTCCCGGGGGGGGGGGCTACTTTACGAGCACGCTCCCGAGTCCAACATTCGCTGTCCATAGCCGCCGAATGTATGACTCGGCCCCACCCCCTGGCACCCGCGTCATTGTATTTGATTGATAGCAATGGGAGCCAATTTCTGCGCTGCTATCTATCTATCCAATCAAGAGCCAGGAACCCCAGCGCATCCCCGCCGTGGGAAATTTCAGGGCTCAGGTAAGTAAAATGGGGGTGGGGGGGCTAGGTGGCCAGTCACTGTCAGGTGTTTTTCCGCCTTACTGCATAGGATGTATTAAGGTGAAAAAACACAAAGGTTTACAACCACTTTAACCTTAGCTTGCAAAAAGTGTTCTTTATTGTTAGTTCATTAAAAATGTGGGAATCCCTCCCCCAAAAAAAGTGATACTAGCTGAGAATGTTGACAACTTTTAGATGTCTTCTTCGGGAAGCAGAATATTCAGGGCTATGGGAATTGTTACAACAGAATTATTTAGCGCAACTTCCAAAAAATAACCACAATATAATACAAGTGCAAACAATTGTGCAAAAAATGTGTACAAAAAAAATATGTATATATACAGTAAAACCTTGGTTTGAGAGTAACTTGGTTTAAGAGCGTTTTGCAAGACAAGCAAAATTTTTTAATAAATTTTGCCTTGATATACAAGCGATGTCTTGATATAAGAGTAGCGTCATGTTACAACTGAGTATAAAAAGAAGGAGCCTCTAAGTGTAGCAATATGGTTACATTTAATGAAGGTACAACATTTAGCAACTTATTGCTACACTTAGGCCTTGTACAGACGACCAAACATGTACGATGAAAGCGGTCCGCCGGACCGTTTTCACCGTACATGTCTGCCCGGGGCTTTCTGTACGATGGCTGTACTAACCATCGTACAGAAATCCGCGCGTAAACACTACGCGGGGCGTGTCCGCGGCGTCGCCGCGACGATGACGCGGCGACGTGGGCGGGCCTGCCAGTTAAATGCTTCCACGCATGCGTCGAAGTCATTCGACGCATGCGAGGGATGGCGGGCGCTCGGACATGTACGGTAGGTCTGTACAGACGACCGAACATGTCCGAGCGGGCAGGATTCCAGCGGACGGTTTTAAAACAAGTCCAGGAATATTTGTCCACTGGGAAAAGGCCCGGCGGACAAATGTATGCTGGAATCCTGCCTGCTCGGGCCTACACACGACCGAACATGTTTGCTGAAACTGGCCCGCGGACCAGTTTCAGCAGACATGTTTGGTCGTGTGTACGGGGCCTTAGAGGTGCCTCTCTTTTATTTTATACCCTGTAAAAATGCTTTGATATACAAGTGCTTTGGATTACAAGCATGTTTCTGGAACAAATTACTGTATATACTCGAGTATAAGCCGACCTGAATATAAGCCGAGGCACCTTATTTACCACAAAAAAAATGGGAATACTTATTGGCTCGAGTATAAGCCTAGGGTGTCAATCTGCATGCCTCACTGTGCCTCACTTTGCCTCACTGTGTCCATGTCCATGCCTCGCTGTGCCCATGCCTCACTGTGCCCGTGCCTCACTGTGTCCATGACTAGACTGACGTTTAACATGGGAGTCTAAGGAAGGGGTGCCCGGCTTTGAAAAGTCAGTGCTCCCCAGCCGTACTTTGCACACTTGTAGAGGAAAAATGGGGCTACATGTGTGCCAAGTTTGGGGTCCAGGGGACCTACGCCAGCCGGTACCGGTTCCCCAAAGTCCGGGAGATCAGGCGCAAAAAATTTGCTGAAAATCTTTGCTTATACTCGAGTATATACGGTATGCTCGCAAACCAAGGTTTTACTGTGTATTGTAAATATCAAAAATATCAAAAGAGGGAAACTATAAACGTGCAAATGTTTGTACAAAAAATAGTCCAATATATAGCCAAAAATATCAAAGGAAAAGAAAACGATATCCAATTTGAATCCACTGAATCCTCCACCCTTGTAGTAATGCCTCTCGTCTCACTGCTGTGACCCCCGCATTACCAATAGATCACACCACATGTTTTCCCTCTCTGGGAATGAAGACAAACTGCTGCTGCTTCAAATGCCTCTTCCTTGGATGGATGGATGGGTGATTAGATTTACGATCCCCACAGCATACACGCTGGAAGAAAAATCACACAGATCTAATGCACTCTGTTTAAAATGTCACATTTATTTAGAAAAAGGTATAGTATTGCACTTACAAAAATGGCACTATGCTAACCATGAATCGCGTGTCTGTCATATACAATCACAGGATCCTTGGAGGCAGAGATTTTCGCGGGATGACGCCATATACGTGAAAATGTAGTCCTATATGTACATTACGTCCAAACCTTGGGACGTCCTCAGTGGGACTATTTTTTGTACATACATATATTTTTTTGCACAATTGTTTGCACTTTTATCGTTTCCTTTTTTGATATTTTGGGATATACATTGGAATATATTTATACAGGGCTTTTTTTCTCAAACAATAGGTGCTGGAACTCAACCACGACCCCCCCCAAAACCCCTCCACCCACACACACCCTCCAAATCACATCAAATAGTGGGTGTGGTCAGTCAAATTTCACGAACAGTAGGAGGGTCTTAAAGGGGCAATAAATACCAGGATTGTATTACATACAGAGTGCAGAGTTCAGGGGGGTTACACACAGAGTTCAGAGCTGTCACTTGTAAACACAGAGACCGGACTTCTGTCTTTACAAGTTATTGTGGTGAGCAGGCCCGCCCTCAAGGGTCTGAGCCAGAGGTGGTGGAACTGAGTTCCACCTGAAAAAAAGCCATATATATATATATATATATATATATATATATATATATATATATATATATATAAAATTGTATATATAATTACATTTTTTTACAATTTTTTTGCACAATTGTTTGCACTTGTGATATATTGTGGTTATTTTCTGTTGTATATAGCTCACTAAGATTTGAATCATTTATGGGCGTTGTCTATCAACTTTTTTTTTAATAATCAACCGTTTTATTGATTTCTTTTTTTTCACATGACAACAAAAGAGAGGAGTTATCAGACAGGGGACAACATATAAAGTCCAAAATCAATTAGTGGTCTAACAAAGACACATAGCTTAAATATATACATAAGTCACAGCTAGCAACTTTTTAAATGAATTTCATTGATATAGCAGGGTTTGACAAATTTGACAAAAGGAGCCAGCTAAAAAAGTTAGGAGCCAGAAAACGCACCCCGTCCCGACGAGCTTGCGCGCAGAAGCGAACACATACGTGGTTGCAGAAACCAGCCTAAGAATCCCCAATCAATGGAAAGGAGGAGGTTGTAGGCAGTGGTAACAAGGCAGAATCCTAAGAGCCTAAGTACCGGCGTCATCTTTTTCCCAGGGGACACCTTGCGGATGCTTGTGGATTTTGGGCTCTTAGGATTTTGCCTTGTTACCACTGCCTACAACCTCCTCCTTTCCATTGATTGGGGATTCTTAGGCTGGTTTCTGGTCTGGTAGATTTACCCATCTGCCTACTACTGTCCAGCCCACCTCACCTAGCACAAAACTACCGTATGGTTATACCCCTGGATTTGATATTTGTTGCTTACCAGCAATTGACTGCCCTACCACCTTACACTTTTTCGTCCTCGTGTTTATGATACTACCCCTACATCAGGCTGGATCAGCATTAGTCTGAACATACAGCCATTGTGGGGATAATACACGACCGTTTGTTGCCTACCCCCAACGCGGCCTATTTATTCAAATATCTATGCTCCTGAGGAAGCGCTAGTCCAAGCGCGCAACATGTAGAGCAGTGGTTCTCAACCTGGGGGTCGGGACCCCCTCGGGGGTCGAATGACGATTTGCCAGGGGTCACTGAATCCTGGGCTGTTCCTGAAGCACGCACCACTCTCCCAGCCTTTTTGCGGCCAAGGCCACCCACTCAGCCTCTTCGCAGCCACCCATTCAGGTAACAGCATGGCCAGGGGACAGAGATTAGAGGTCAGCTGACTTGTGAGGAATGTGAAGTGGGAGGGGCTGGAGGAGACCCCATCTTCTGATTTCATCATAGGTGTCCCTGCTGCAAGACGCCACAGAGCTGGAGACTCAGTGAAGCCGGAGACACAGTGAGTAACACTATCCGTTTCCCATTCCCCCCACCCCCCCAGAAAGGAGTAAGAGAAGGGGGGGAAAAATAGGAATACATGGAAGGGAGAGGAAATAAGGGGGAGGAACAAAGAAAAAGGGAGAGAAGGAATAAGAAAAAGAACAAGAAAGATGGCTAGAGAGAGGGATGGGGGGACAAGAAATTAGGTTAGAGAGCCATGAAAGGGAAAGAGAAGAGAACAAAGAGAGAGTAGTACATCCTAAAATGTACCATAAGGGGTTTTAATACTGTTCATGTGGAAGGGACTCAGGGAGCGCTAAAAGTATGTGGGTTAGGGGCACAAATTACTTGCCTTGCCTTGGGTGCTGACAACCCACGCTATGAAAATTTTACTGTTGGGGGTCCCCACAACTTGGGAAATTTTATTAAGGGGTCACGCCATTAGAAAGGTTGAGAACCACTGATGTAGAGCAAGCCCTCCATATCCTCCGGAATACTACTTGGGTTACCAGGGATGGACTGGCCATAGGGACTACAGGGAGTTTCCCGGTGGGCCGATGGCTCAGTGGGCCGTTTTTTTAAAACAGAGATGCTGCTTGGAGGACTTTTTGTAACGCCCTGGCAGCGCCCCAGTGTGAAAGCACTCAGGCTTTCACACTGGGACTGAAGCGGAAGCGTTTTTCAGTCGCTTTACAGGCGCTATTTTTAGCCCAAAAGCGCCTAAAAAATTACTCAGTGTAAAAAGGGGTCATACACTTACCCCCTCTCTTTTACACTCACTCTTTTTTTCTTACACTCACCCCCCCCCCCCCTCTCTCTCTCTCTTTCTCACCCTCTCATGATATACTATAATGAATGTAGGGGCCTTTTGGTGGGCGTGATTTTTCGGGGGGGGGGGGGGCAGCATTTTATTGAATTAAAATGGGCCGGTCTGGATGAAGTCCAGGGCCAAATTTTTGTCCCAGTCCAGCCCTGTGGGTTACACAATATAAGATTGTATCTTTAACTCTGCTTTATATTTAAGCCTCTCTATACTGAGATCATATAATTGTTGTGATAACCTCTGTAGAACCAGCTATTCACTTGATTTCTATTTTGATTTTATGTTTATAACTGATTTTATGATATTTCATACCAATACATTTTCTAGTTTTTTCATACAAATTGTACTGTGTGCCCTTAAAGCCCAAACCACTAGCTTTCATTCAAATATCCTTATAGGTAACCACTATGGCAGTAGTTTAGAAAGGATGAGAGTGGATTTACATCCACTTTAAGGCTTACCTGTAGGTCCAAGAAATATCTCCTCAACCTACACGGTTAAGGAGATGTTTTCCAAAAAAGGGTTTTCTTCTCCTTTAATGTATCCATTTTACTAAATACATTGTGCTTCTCTCTTGATATCTGTAAATACAAAGCTTGTTATCAGCATTTTAAATGGAAAGCTTTTGAGACCCTTGTGGCAGTCCCCTTGAATTTCTGCACGTAAAATGAAGTCATGTCTGAAGATTAATGAGGAGTACAGAGCAGTCCAGCTGTCCGCCTGCTAAAGTAATATTTATTGATTGAAATACTGGGCATAACTGATTCTATTCATGTCAAATTTGATGTTAGAATCTACTTATACTAAGAACACAAATGAAGAAAGCATTTGTTTTTTCTGTATCTAAATACACCAATATAGAAAATGGGCCTTTTTCATTGCCTGCGTTTGCAAAGCAACAATTCAGATATGTTTTATTATATGTGTTATTTTAAAGATATAAAGCATATCTGCAGCCAAAACATTTTATTTTGAATGGGGTAGGTAATGGATGAAACCCCTGCCAGGGTTTCATTTTGCTGTCTATATAAAGACTGAGAATAGGTTTGGGACTTTAAATGAGGCATATGATAAACATACGCCTCCATCCCTATTATTGGGTAAAAGAAGGGTGGGTTTTGGGACTTTAAATGAGATGCGTTTTAAGCAATAAGTAAATATAAATAAAGTTGTTCACATAATAACCAGGCTCAAACTTACCACCCAAACAGCAAACCAAATTCAACTGTCTAACTGTATGCATTAAAGACAGAGATTTAGTTGCACACATGTGCAAATACATGGTTAAGCTGCAGGCCTCGTCAAGGCTCTCTGTGTACTGCAGTCCTTACTAAACTTTTAAAGTCTCCTCGATAGAGGCACATAAATGCTGATGAGTAGATAGAGGGCAGGTGACTGGGGGTGTGTCACTGCCCCTACCTATGGTTGGTATAGCAGTAAAGAGCACTGGAAGAAAAAACGCATAAATGTATAAGGATATCACAAACACATCTCCATCCCTGTGTCATATAAAGAGAATAGGTTTGGGACTTTAAATGAGGCATATGATAAACATACGCCTCCATCCCTATTATTGGGTAAAAGAAGGGGGGGTTTTGGGACTTTAAATGAGATGCGTTTTAAGCAATAAGTAAATCTAATAAAAGTTGTTTACATAATAACCAGGCTCAAACCTACCACCCAAACAGCAAACCAAATTCAACTGTCTAACTGTAAGCATTAAAAACAGAGGTTTAGTTGCACGCATTTGCAAATGCATGGTTAAGCTGCAGGCCTCGTCAAGGCTCTCTGTGTACTGCAGTCCTAACTAAACTTTTAAAGTCTCCTCAATAGAGGCACATACATGCTAATGAGTAGATAGAGGGCAGGTGACTGGGGGTGTGTCACTGCCCCTACCTATGGTTGGTATAGCACTAAAGTCCCAAAACCCCCCCTTCTTTTACCCAATAATAGGGATGGAGGCATATGTTTATCATATGCCTCATTTAAAGTCCCAAACCTATTCTCTTTATATGATACAGGGATAGAGATGTGTTTGTGATATCCTTATACATGTATGCGTTTTTTTCCAGTGCTCTTTACTGCTATACCAACCATAGGTAGGGGCAGTGACACACACCCAGTCACCTGCCCTCTATCTACTCATGGTTTCAGATAAGGTAAGTATAGACATCTTGGCCCAGATTCTGAAAGGGCTTACGACGGCACAACGCAATGTGCGCCGTCGTAAGTCCTAATCTGGGCCGTCGTATCTATGCGACTGATTCTTAGAATCAGTTACGCATAGATAACCATTAGATCCGACAGGCGTAAGGCTCTTACGCTGTCGGATCTTAATTGAAATTGTTTTTTTCGCTGCTAGGTGTCGCCTCCGTCGTTTTCCCGATCGAGTATGCAAATTAGCAAAATACGCGAATTCCCGAACGTATGCGCGGTCGACGCAGTGAAGATACGACGTTCACCTTAGATTTGTGACACGTTAAGTTGCCCCTGCTATATGAGGGGCAACCAATGTTAAGTATCGCCGTCGTTCCCGCGTCGAAATTTAAAAATTTACGTCATTTGCGTAAGTCGTCCGTGAATGGGGCTGGACGCCATTTACGTTCACGTCGAAACCAATGACGTAGTTGCGACGTCAATTAGCGCAATGCACGTCGGGAAATTTTAGGGACGGCGCAATAGAAGTACGTTCGGCGCGGGAACGCGCCTAATTTAAATGATCCACGCCCCCTACCCGTATCATTTGAATTAGGCGGGCTTGCGCCGGGGGATTTACGCTACGCCGCCGCAACTTTACAGGCAAGTGCTTTGTGAATCAAGCACTTGCATGTAAAACTTGCGGCGGCGTAACGTAAATGAAATACGTTACGCCGCCGCAGAGATGCGACGATCTACGAGAATCTGCCCCCTTTTTTTTTACAGGGTAGATAGAATAGTCTTAGAATAGGGGTGGGGTAGGTTTTGTCTTAAAGTGGTTGTAAACTCCTGTTGATTGATTGTACCTATAGGTAAGTCTATAATAAGGCGTACCTATAGGTACTGTAAATATCTCCTAAACGTGCACCATAAGGTCATTGGTGCATGTGCTCTGAAGGAACAGCCACCCATGCCGATCATTCAGAGCCCTGTGCCGTGACGTCACTTGGCTCTGGCTAGTCACACAACCCGAGTCAGCGGATGCGAAAGGAAGATTGGTGAAGATGGATACGGCCTCCAGCGGTGACAACGAGGGCTTTGTTTGCAGGTAAGTTTCACATAATGTGCTAGTATGCGATGAAGAAATTAAAAATCGCATGATTTATTGACCATAAATCATGCGATTTTTAATTTCTTCATCGCATGATTTATTGACCATAAATCATGCGATTTTTAATTTCTTCATCGCATACTACACAAGTGTAGTTGCTTTTTATGTTCCTGGAGTTTGGCTGTAAACATTTTTTTTATGCCTGAATATGGTTGAGAATCATTGGGGACACTAATCTAGTAGTTTAAAGGCTCACTGCCTGTATTAGATGGGGGAGTTGCTTCCTGCATCATTAAACTACAGGATGTGCATTATAAAATAAGCTGCCACTTCCTGGAGTATCAGTGAAACAAGTTACAGACCTTTAATCTATATGTAAAATCTTGTCTACATGTCTTATCTTTAAACAGCAGCCAATGATCCACTGAATGCAAGCCATGGAACAAAATCATGAGCAGTTACTACTCTAAAGCCCTGTACACACGATCGTTTTGTCTGATGAATACAGACCGATGGACTGTTTTCATCGGACAAACCGACTGTGTGTGGACCCCATCGGTGAAAAAAAATAGAATCACTTTAAGTTCTTCTTTAATAATAATTTTAAAGGAAACATAACCTTTCCTAAAAGGAGCATAAGATAAAAACTTGGGGCCGGATTCACAAAGAGTTACGCCGGCATATCGGTAGATACGCCGACGTAACTCGGAATCTAAGCCCGTCGTAAGTTTAAATGTATGCTCAAACTGAGATACACTTAAACCTAGCTAAGATACGACGTCCTGCGCCGTTGTATATCTTAGGGTGCAATTTTTCCACTGGCCGCTAGGTGGCGCTTCTGTTGATTTCGGCGTAGAATATGTAAATTACTAGATACGGCGATTCACGAACGTACGCTTGCCTGTCGCAGTAAAGATACGCCGTTTCCGCAGGAGATACGCCGCGTAAAGATAAACATGCCCCCTAGGTGGCGTAGCCAACGTAAGTATGGCCGTCGTTCCTGCGTCGAAATTTTAAAATTTTACGTTGTTTCCGTGAATGGGGCTGGACGTAATTTACGTTCACGTCGAAACCAATGACGTCCTTGCGGCGTACTTTTGGAGCAATGCACACTGGGAAATTCCACGGATGGCGCATGCGCCGTTCGGGAAAAACGTCGGGTCACCCAAAATTAACATAAAACACGCCCCCTCATCCTCATTTGAAATAGGCGCGCTTACGCCGGCCCCATTTACGCTACGCCGCCATAACTTAGGAGGCAAGTGCTTTGTGAATACAGCACTTGCCTCTGACTTACGGCGGCGTAGCGTAAATACGATACGCTGCGCCGCTGTAACAATGCGCGCCCCTACCTGAATCCGGCCCTTGGCTGGGGTGCAGACATTTTGACTGCAGTTAAAGCGTTTGTTACCCTAAATAAAAAATAAATGATCCTGTCCCTTCAAAGCATGAATTGCTTGTGCTGTGTAATTTGATCCTTTGCATCTTCTGAAATACCTGGCTGATCCTACAGGTTTTTTCCCTCCCCCTGTAAACTGACCACGGTTCATCATGGCTGCTGAGCCCCGACACCGTGGTCAGTTTACGTGCCTCCGTCATCTGCAGCTCTCCTCTGTCCTCCTCTCCCCCTCATGAAAGTTCCCGCCCCTCCCCTCCTGCTGTTGAAATAACTTTAGTATTTTAAGGCGATCCCCTGTGTTTAGATAATGCAATGTCTCCAGTGTTTATGTTTTATTTAAAAAAAATGCCTCTGTGTACCTGATTTCCGTGCACCACTCGGCACTCATGTGACCGGTCTGCCTTTCTCCTCCTCCCGACTCACATCAGCGGGGATTCTCTGCCCCTCCCTCTGTAGCGGTCAGATAGGGAGAGGCGGCCAGTCACTTGAGCACTGAATGGCACTCGGAAATAAGGTGTACAAAGGCATTTTTTCAATAAAGCATAAACACTGGAGACATTGCATTGTCTAACACAGGGAATTGCCTGAAACTTCTAAATTGGGTTTATAACCACTTACAAGGCTGGTGCACACTGTGAGTTTTTTTTTTTCTTTCAACCCAACGGCTGAACGACAAAAAACTGAAGAGCTCAGGAGGAGCCACTGTACTAACAATCCAACGATAGTCCAGCGATCTCCCCTGCTGGGCTATTGTGTTCTCACAGGGGGGCTGCCCCTGTTACACCGGTCAGTGCTCTCAGTTATCTTGGTCATGCCCCCATTCGACTGGTTTCTGCTGAACCAGCTGATGACGCCTTTGGCACGTGTGTATGACCCTTTAGCTATAGAGCTATGATCCATCCCGGTGTCCCTATGAAGCCCCTGGGATCATGTGATCAGGTGGCATTTAGTGTTTATGGCTTTGCTTTCAAAGTCCATGCACTGCACTCCTCAAACTTGCTCCTCTCTGCTGCCCTCTCTTTATGCAATAGCTAAGTGATTAGCACTTCTGGCATGCAGCACTGGGGTCCCTGGTTTGTATCCTGGTCAGGGAACTATGTGCATGGAGATTGCATATTCTCCCAGTGCTTGCGTGGGTTTCCTCCCACACTGCAAATTAATGCTGGCAGGTTAAAGAAGTATGATCATTTTAACCACATCCAGCCCAAGGACGTCATATGACGTTTTTGATTTTCAGTGCGAATATCTGAATGATGCCTGCAGCTACAGGCATCATTCAGATATCCTTGTTTTCAGCGATTCTGTGCACCACAAGAATGATCATAGCGGCGGTTCCGCTGCTTGATTGTTCTTACAGGCGACGGGAGGAGACATACCCTCCCTCATCCAGTGCTTCTCCGGGCTCTTCCGTGCCATCAGGGACCTGGAGAAAGAATTGTCCGCCGCCGGATGACAACCATAGAGATTTTTCAGAGATTTCTCTATGACCGTCAGAGTCCCAGGCACGACATTGTGATGTCACGTCCGGGCCGCTGTTGTAAACAAAGCCACGATCGCGGCTGGTAAGCATGGGATGGTGAATTTTTTTCTTATGCTCTCCAGCCTGGATAAGAGATGTGGGGTCTTATTGACCCTGCATCTCCCCATACAGAGGACCTGTCACGAATTATTCCTTTGACAAGGGATGTTTACATTCCTTGTAATAGGAATAAAAGTGATCAAAAAATAAATGTAAAAGAAAGTGTCAAAATAAAGTAAAAAATTATTTTTAAAAACGCCCCTGTCCCCGGTAGCTCACGTTTAGAAGCCAACGCACACGTAAGTCCCACCCACATATGTAAACGCTGTTCAAACCACACATGTGAGGTATCGCCACGTGCGTTAGAGTGCGAGCAACAATTCTAGCACTAGACCTTCTCTGTAACTCTAAACTGGTAACCTATAAAAAAAAATTAAGTGTCACCTATTAAAATTTTTAAGTACCGAAGTTTGGCGCCATTCCATGAGTGCGTGCAATTTTAAAGCGTAACATGTTGGGTATCAATTTACTCGGTGTAACATCATCTTTCACATTATACAAAGACAATTGGGAAAACGTTACTGTTTTTTTTTAATAATTGAAAAAATGCGTTTAAAAAATTGTTGCGCAAATACTGCGCAAGATAAATGACCGCCATTTTATTCCCATGCCGAGCCAAACATAGAGAACTGAGCGGTCACCGCTAATCACTCAGTTCAAGTTCTGATCAAAGTGAAAAGCAGTGACTGTCAATCTCAGCTCTGCTCCTCAACACTCACTAGAGCTTGTGGCTGAAAAATAAAGCCAACTGTCAGTTATGTAGCAGGGTGGGTACCGACAATATTGTCAGGAGCCTGGCATAACTGACTTTATAAGGTAAGGACTATTAAATGCCTGGCGGGATGGGAAAAAAAGATTTTGGGTGCAGCTGGGCTTTAACATAGTAATCAGCAACATGTCAACAGATCAGGCATCATGACTGCTGAGAAGCTTAGGCTTATCTTAACTTCTACTTATTTAAACCATAACAACACCTTGCCCCCACCTAAAAAAATACACATAAACCATTTTAGGTTGGAAGTAGGGCAGGGCCACAGCTTTATTGAACATCAGTATAACAACCTTCAGAAAATACCAATAACCATGCCGGTCACGGTTAAACCGTGAGCATCTCTAACAAACCGTCTAGTCTAAGAGGCCTGTCTCCACCATCAGTGCGAGACAGGCATTAAAGTGACCCCGTAATTCAACCTGAGGGCACAGCCCATAAAGTAAAATAAATAGCTTGCAAGGTAAAACTGCCAAGGAAGCTGTGACGAAACACACAAGGGGCGGGTAACTCTTGTGACGTCAGATTTTCTGGAGAGTAGTATAAGTGCCCCTGCATAGATTTTTCTAGAGTTCAGGCTCCACCCCGTCACCTTGTGCTATTGTAGCCAATCCTAAGGGAGCCACTCCGACTCCCTGATTAGGTTGATGCCCCGCTTGGTTGCCAAGCGTCCTGCAGTCAAGGCTCCCTTTCCTTAGTGCGGGGCGGGTCAAGGGGCCTTCATTTTAGCAAGGCTTGCAGCAGCGTCTTCTTTGATTGGCAGCTTTACCTCTCTTATCGCATGAATAATAATGTACCCACTGTTGGGGTAGGGTTTAATTACAATGAAAACATTGGGCCAGATTCACAGAGGAGATACGACGGCGTTTCTCTGAAACGCCGTCGTATCTCTCAGAGTATCTATGCGACTGATTCATAGAATCAGTTACGCATAGATAGCCCTTAGATCCGACAGGTGTAATTGACTTACACCGTCGGATCTTAGGATGCAGTACCTCGGCCGCTGCTGGGTGGAGTTCGCGTCGTATTTCAGCATCGGGTATGCAAATTAGCAGTTACGGCGATCCACAAAGGTTTTTCCCGTCGTTACGTCGGCGCAAGTCTTAGTTTCCCGTCGCAAAATTAGGGGTACTTTAACATGGTGTAAAATTACTCCAGCATGTTAAAGTATGCCCGTCGTTCCCGCGACGCTTTTGAATTTTTTGTTTTTCCCGGCGTAAGTACGTCACGCACGTCGCGATTCACAAACACGTCGCGCCGCCGTAATTTTGCGCAAAGCACGTCCGGAAAATTGCGAACGGAGCATGCGCAGTACGTCCGGTGCGGGAGCGCGCCTAATTTAAATGGTACCCGCCCCATTTGAATTGGGTGGGCATGGGCCGGACGTGTTTACGATACACCGCCGCAAGTTTACAGGTAAGTGCTTTGTGGATCGGGCACTAACACTGAAAACTTGCGGCGGTGTAACGTAAACAGGTTACGTTACACGGCCGCAATTCTATGTGAATCTGGCCCATTGTTTTCTGTGTGCCCTTGCACAGACTGGTGGTTTTCTAGTGCAGAAGAAGCGTGAACATGGTGAATAAGCCCGGACAGGGTGCTGCCTTGCTTTTACATCAACCTTACAAAGGCATTGTACCAGTTAGTATAAGTATGAATCGGCTCTTCTACAACCTTACTTACAACATTTAAGTCATAGAAATTTTTACATAAAGAAGTCTTTAATCTAGCAAATCAATGATTCATTCTTTACTATTAATACTAGTCACGAACACAGAACAACAATATCACAGAGTTGCGTGTTGTAACTTTCTTCACACGGTAAGCATTTGCTTGTGGTTTACTCAAAACCAAATTTGTTTCTATTTACATATGTAGCCTATTCTGTAGTCATGCAGCGTAGCGGCTCATACCTGTGTCATGTCTGGTTGAAATATACTCATACATAGAATTCCTTTGTATCCAGGATGATTGGAGAATATTTCCATTGGTAATCCCATGATGCAAAGTGATGATACTAAGCTGGTAACAACCCCTTTAGGTACTACAGGTGCTAAAATTGTGGTGGTTAATTGGACGGTGGTGCACATCCATGGTCTAAAGTGGCCCAATTTTCTAATAATCAGCATGCAATATGGAGACAAATGTTTCACGCTTCTGACCAGTATATACACAGGCCAAAAATCGGGCAGATTTGGTTGTTTGACCTTACTAGGTATCTGTTTGTTGCATAGACAAATCCTTTATTATTAAACTGTATATCCAGGCCAAACTTTTTTTCTTTATTTAGAACCCCTCTTGATTTTTAGTGCTATCTGCGACTTCATTAGTCAAATCTTTCCTCGCTTACAAGAGATCTCCAATTGTGGGGCGCTGTTTATCTAAAGGACAAAACTTTATTTTTAATGATTTGGAATGATTGGAGGGGGATTAGAACAACTTTCATGTTTTTACTGCTGTCTGTACCCCCTTTAGGAAGATCCACCTTCTCTATTTGTCATGTTTGCCTTTTATCATCTAAAGAAACGTAAAAGAAAATCCCAAATTTTGGGTTGTCCCCAGAACAGTAATAGAGGGGGAAATCTTCAAATGAAGGCAATAGTTCTGGTGACCCCAGTGACAACCAAGGACTCCCCCACTTTGGAGAGATTTCTTATCACTTCCTGCTTTGCCTGTGAACAGGATTTGAAGGGATATCTCCCAGATTGGACACAGATGGCAAAAAAAAAGGGGGTAAAACTCTTCCTTACTTTATCAAAAATAGAAAAAAGTTTTGCCTTTAGTTCGACTATAAGTTAAGATGCAATGGGGTCAATTCACTAAGAGTTCTCCGCTCACAGCTGAATGTAAAGAACATGCTGGCAATTAATAATTATACCTCAGACAGGAGGCTCATATCTTATGCATTATCTTTCTTTAATAATGCCCATAGCAGAAATACAGTAAACATTTATTGTAACTTAAAATAAAAAATTCAAAGAACTACCCTTCCCAGCAGTCCCTGGGCCAGCGTAGCCCCTCCCAGACCGTACTCTATATAAGGGACTGTCTGAGGTAACCTATTCCTCTTTCTTTCTGCTCATGGCAGAGCACACAAGATAAGTATTTCATGTACCTTTATTATTTACAAGATAGGTATTTCATGTACCTTTATTATTTACAGGATAGGTACTTCTTGTATCTTTATTATTTACAAGATAGGTATTTCATGTACCTTTATTATTTACAGGATAGGTACTTCTTGTATCTTTATTATTTACAAGATAGGTGTTTCATGTACCTTTATTGTTTGATTGTATATATGGTCTCTGATACCGAGTGCCCCGGTGTCGGGTGATTTTGTTCAGTCTTGACTGATATGTTTGAGGTATTGTGGAACATGGGGAGTTTCCCTGGAATTCCTCCCTGATACCGAATGCCCCGGTGTCAGGTATTTTGTCGGAATTGATTGTTCTGTAGTTTTGGAAGATGTGGAATACTGGGGGTTCTCCCTGCTATCCCCCGTTTCTGCGCTTTATTTCTGTCTGCCTGACACCGGAGCGGTGTCAGGCAGATATGTTTGAGAGGCCACGTTTGTTTGTTTCCAATTCTTTGATTCTTTGCTCGGGTTTTTTCCCTTTCTTTGACGCCGGAGCACTGCGGCGTCCGTGGGGGATCCGCGCTGTTTTTCATTCGCTCCCTCGGCAGGCGCCATGCCTGGGCAACTGTCCCTCCCTCCCTCCCCACGCTCCCCTTCGCGCGCTCAGGTGGGGGGGCGGGGTCTCCGCCGCGGCCGCTCCTCTCCTCCTCTCCTCTCTTTTGGTGCCTCTCTCGGTATCGAGAGCGAGACGGGGGAGAACGGTTCTCATCGACCGTTCTGTCCCTCACAACCTCGGGCCAATAAGAACTCCAGAGGCCGTAGTCTCGCGAGACTTCGCCTCTGGAGTTAGAATCTCGTCAGGCTCCCCTCACACCGCAGGATGTCCTTCCCAGCGGTGTCGTAGCCAGGAACCTGCTGCTGTTTCACCATGCTTTCAACCACTAGATGGCAGTACATCTTTTCAGATATATATATATATATAAATATATATATTTCATTCCAATGAATCAATATCTAATAAATAAATAAATAAATTAAATTAAATAATTTAAATAACCGAATCTACAATAAATAATTCAATATATACTCAAATTATATTTCTGGGGAATTTATTCCCTAGAACATATACCTTATTTATCCTAATAAATAAATAATCAATATGTAGATAGATCAATAAATCAATAAATTAAATAAAGAAATTATAGCATGTTTATCTCCGGGGAATTTATTCCCTACAACATACTCCTAATAAATAATGTATTAAATAACTATCTAAGGATTGAATGAATAAATACATTTATTATTAATGATCGTGCTGGGCTAACGACGGGTATCCTTACGCGGACTGGCTCGCCTGGTCGGCCTGTTTCCGGCGTTAATCCAGGCCATTTGTCCAGCTTCTTTTCACTATCGAGACCTTCAGAGTCTCAGTCCCTACGTCTTTGCCAGGGGCTTCACTGTGCAGACGTCGTCACTCTGGACACGGAAGCCATAATTGAACTACGGTGGTGGCTACGTCAGGTCGACAGACGGCACGGCAGGTCCACCTGCAACTCCACGACGGATTCATCTTGGAATAGGTTGCCAACCACCTCGGTTGGGGTACTCGATGCGGTCCCTCGTCCACAGGAGGGGCGTGGCCCACAGCGGAGTCTCTGCTGCACGTTCACACGTGGAAATCCTGACGACCGTCTTGCCATCAGGACTCTAATGCCACACAGGTCCACCTACGGTGTGTTCTTGCGTATGGACACCGTATCCGCGGTCCAGTACGACCTTCGCTTGGGGGGTCCTTGACCCAAAATCCTAACGGATCTAGCAAGATCTCTGACATTTCTGCCTGGAACGCGACATCGTTCCAACTGCGAAATGTACCCCAGGCACTTCCGCTATGGTGTTAGATTGGAATTCTCGTTACCCGCCCAATTCCATCGACTGACGACTGCACCGGTCAGTGTTCCTGGCCCTTGCTCCCTTATGGGATCCTTTCTCTCCCCAGTCTGTACGGGGATCTGCACCCTCTATTCACGACGCACGTCCTACTTCTCTTCGCATGGTTGGGTTTTCGGGGTGTCGGTCACGGACAGCGACCTTTTCTTTTATAACGGGGGTTCCACTTGCCTTGATCTAGGCCTTGGGACTAGATATACATTTCGATCATCCGGAGGACTCTGGGTTAGTTGGTGATCAACGACAAGTTAACCTCATGAAGGCGTTCGTCTGAGATGACCAACTACCTGGTGGACTCGTTTGAGTCCGGGAGGTCCTATAGCTCCCCTGCGCCTTCCACGCTGCGAACTCGGACTACCGCTCCCTTGTAGACTTACTACCGGTGGGATAACACCCATGGTGTACCGACTTAGTAAGCGTTAAGTTTCAATGCCCATCACACCCAGGGTATCAACGCTCTTGGGAGGTGATCAGTGGTCCTGACCACGCGCCAGGACTGGGGGGACAATCTCACTCTGTCGGAGGTTATTGTCGTTTGAGCTACTGCCCCCTCGTGTCTGATTCCGTCAGACGCATATCGGGTGTCACGACGTTGGCCATTCCAGGCGTCGGATCCCGCCTCGGAGAGTCAGGGTTTTTCCGTTGTGCGTAGGACAGCGGCGGGACTTCATCGGTTTTTTCTACCCGTTCTTCCCCGCACATCGTACTCCGTTGTCTACGGATTTCTTAGTCCTTCACGGTCCCACTGCGATCTTCGCATCTCTTCCTACTCCTCATTCCTACGCTAAACCTCAGTTTCCGGTTTCCTCAGCTACGCTAGCCAGAGGGGTACGATCAATCATGGAAATGGCAGGGTCTTACGTAACCCCGTTGGGCGCCCACCCCTCCAGAGGAGCGGTGGCTCCTAGGTCATCACCCCGGGCGGCTCCCTATAGGATTTACGGCTAGCGGCGGACTGGTAACCACGATTGCTTTCCGCCAATTCTGCTTGGATCGGAGGAACACATATCTATATCAATTTTGTAGTTGTTTCATTTGTTATCATCTATATATGCATTGTTATAGCTTTGAACTTGCATAAGATATGAGCCTCCTGTCTGAGGTATAATTCGAGATTTTCCTAGCTTGTGACGGAAAATATTGATTATATGAAGACAGGAGGCGAGTATCTTCCCTCCCGACCCAACCCTGTCACGAGGTTGTCTCTCTCTCGTTCTAGACTGTTGAACCACACACCCTGCAAGTCGGAGGCTGGTACGCCCCGGGAGTTCGTTTTCACTAACCCCGTCGGGATTGCTGTTCCGTTTCGATCCATGGGTTTAGTTCACCGCAGATGGAGGCTCCTACTACGTTCCAGATCCGGAGTCGGGATGCCGTTGACTGAATCCGTTGGTCCATGTTCCTGAAGACGACTGACCGGTCGGCTCCGAATGGTTTTGGTTTTCCTATAGTTCCCGTTGGGATGAAGTTGGTCCGGATGAAGTTGGTCCGTGTTGGCCTTGTCCTTTCGTTTCCTCCAGATTCAGATGTTGTGTTCCGGTCGGAAGGTTCCCGGCAGCCGCGGAGATGTCTAATTGGACTTTCGGTTCCTGTTTACACTAATTCGCATGAAGAAAGAGGAATAGGTTACCTCAGACAGTCCCTTATATAGATTACGGTCTGGGAGGGGCTACGCTGGCCCAGGGACTGCTGGGAAGGGTAGTTCTTTGAATTTTTTATTTTAAGTTACAATAAATGTTTACTGTATTTCTGCTATGGGCATTATTAAAGAAAGATAATGCATAAGATACTCGCCTCCTGTCTTCATATAATCAATATTTTCCGTCACAAGCTAGGAAAATCTCGAATTATGGAAAAAAAAACATGGGGTCTCCTGCCAATGCTTACCAGGCCCCCATGATAAAAAAACAAAACAATTGTGGGCCCCTCCCCCCAAAATCCTCCTGAATCACACCAGGCCACATCCCCTCAACATGTCTACAGTCTATCCCACCAGGACACCCCAAAACACCTTGTCCCTATATTGAATGGGACAAGGGTCTCTTCACCACAAACCCGGGCGTTGGTTGTGGGAGTCTGCTGGTGGGGGACTTATCAGAATCTGGAAGACTCCCACCCCCCCCTATGGAATTGACATTTCCTTTAATAAATAAAGTAGATCCAATGTCAATCACGACACCCGTCGTACCACTGGACCTGAAAAAGAAGAGAAAAAAAAAACATCCAGCCCCGACGAAGGCTACCACCGACTGCCTGCTCCACCATCTGACAGTTCTTAAAGGGGGGAGTCACCCAGGGAGTGACCCCGCCCCTTGTGATGTCACCACCCCAGCATGCTGACAGATGATGAGTCATCCATTGTTAAGAACACAGCAGCCGGCTTCCCGGCCTGCTCCTTAGCAGCCAGCTATGGTTTCTGACAAATACCGCCAGCAAAACCCTGGTGATAAATATCATTTTTTTTTACTCTCTGTTCTGTTTGTGCATTGGACTTAAGATCTTATCACAAGTTTTTTTGTCAATATTTACCAGCACATTTTTCATTTTGTGGTAAATGGCGCATAATTATTTTTTTCACATTTTTTTACCGCATGCAAAATGAGTCACATGACTGTGTTATCGCATGCTATAAACATTAGTGAATTGACCCCGATGACTACAAAGAAAATGATTATATATGTGATACGTCTCTCAACATAGTACCAGTTAAATAACACACACAAAAGGAATGAAAACTAACCTTTACTAAACTGATGACAGATGACGGATTACAGAAATAGCAGTCTCAGGTTCCATCCAAAGTGGTCTAGTTTCAGATCACATGACCTGAAGCAGCCACGTGACCCAATGCATGGTCATAATTAGAAGAATCTTCATTCACATTCAGTTAAGGCTGACATTGGCACAGCAGTGTGTGCTTACTAGGACACGTGAACACTGCAGGACCGACTGTTTCCAAATTACAGGTAGGTTTGTATGTTAAAAGAGAAGAATGTTTTTTGGGGGGGATTAATACTTACCTAGGTGGATGCAGCATCGGTCCGATGCTGCATCTGTCCCTCGGCGTCTCTTACACTAAGAACCAAGCGAATGAGTGACACCGACAGCTCTGTGAGCAGACGGCGGCAGACTATCAGTCAGCAGCTCTCTGCTCTGCCCCCTCCTCGCTCACTGAAGCACTGGACTGTGGCCAGAGTGGCTGGCTCAGGCCCGGGTGCCAGTCCAGGGATCTGGCAGGTCCCGATTCCATGGTTGTGATGACGCCCAAGCCTGGACCGACTCTGTGACATCAGTAGAGAGCGGACTTCAGACCGCTCTGCTGAAAAAGGGTCACAGGAGTGCAAAACTAATTGCACTCCTGTGATCCATAGAAGAAGTACAGCCAAACAAGCTTTGGCTGTACTTTTCCTTTAAGCATTTTAGTTACAAACTACATTATTTACCTACATAGTATACTTTAGCTGTGTAGAGCAGCTACGTTACTCATAGAGTTACTGTAATGCAGTTTACCCAAGACTTCCAGTTGAAACGTCTTCCTTTATCTTTCTTTGTGCTACTTGGCGGGTCTCCTTGGCAATGATAAGATTAATATTCAGTCTAATTAAAAGCTAAATTCTTCAGTGTAGCCTTTTATAATCTTTATTCCATGGGATTGATGGTTTACTTATCACATTTTTCCAAGTAGAACGAATACATTTACCCCTCCCCCCTCATTTTCATATTCTTTGGGCAGAAAAAAAAATCAGGGAAACTTTGAGGAGTCCTTTATTTAAAGCATAGCTCCATATTTTGTTACTGAAAAGCAGTAAAATAGTATAAAAAGACCTGCCTAATGCCCCGTACACACGATCTGAATTTCCGATGGCCTAAAATCTGATGGAATTTTTCGTCAGAATTCCATTCAAGCTGTCTTGCATACACACAGTCAGACCAAATTCCGACCGTCCAAAATGTGTTGACGTAAAACACTACGACGAGCTGAGAAAAATTAAGTTCAATGCTTCCGAGCATGCGCCGACTTGATTCTGAGCATGCGTGGGTTTTTTCTCCGTCTGAGTTGCACACAGACGATAGGAATTTCCTATTGTTTGTTTTTTCCATCGGAAAAAAATAAAACATGTTCTATTTCTAAACACCGACGGAAACAAGTCCGGTGGGGTCCACACACGATCGGAATTTCCGATGAAAAAAGTTCATCTGACTTTTTTCATCGGAAATTCCGATCGTGTGTACGCGGCATAATTGTAATATTTTGCCTTGTGGTCATTTTTGAGAAATCACTGAAATAACAATAATTGAGTTTATGGATATATTTTATTTTTTTTAACAGAGAAAGAGTTTATGAACATTTGAAGTGCTAAAGGTATCAATTTTAACTCTGCCCTCTTGACTTTGAATAAAACTTTTGCCCCCTTCCAGACACCCCATACGGTGCCTGCACATTCCTTTGGATGAAGCCTCGTACACACGACCGAGGAACTCGACGGGCGAAACACATCGTTTTCCTCGTCGAGTTCCTTGTTAGGCTGTCGAGGAACTCGACAAGCCAATTTTCTCCATTCCCGTCAAGGAAATAGAGAACTTTCTCTCTTTTTGGCTCGTCGAGTTTCTCGACAGTTTCCTCGACGAAAATGTACACACAACCGGTTTCCTCGGCAAAAAAATATCTCCCAGCAAGTTTCTTGCTGGTTTTTGCCAAGAAACTCGGTCGTGTGTACGAGGCCTGAGTTGTTCTGCTGGCAGGTTGCTCAGAATCACACTGTAATAACATTCATTCACAGGCTTTTATTGGCTAGTAATTGCAGCCTAAATATTAATAGGCCAATAGGAAGTTTCAGTAGTGGAAGGGTGGTGGGGTCAGCTCTCACAACTCTAGAAAGTGTTGAAACTTGCTGGTTACAGAAGCCCTGGATTAAATACACCGGGGATGTAGAAGAGTTCATCTAAAGGTATATGCAAACTACTTTGACAGCTGAAAGCCATCAGAACCTGTCAACCTGCAGGTTTTGACAAATGAGGATTGTGCCATTTGAAATGTGTTACCGCCCCCCTATCACTGCCCACTATACCCAGTATCACATAGGAGTAGGCAGTGTATAATGCTGCAAAATGCGGGGTTCCGTCAGTTTTTTTTGACAGCTGTACTTGTTGGTTTGAAGATTCAATAACCGCTGCTGCATTCCAGCACCCAATGAAGTCTATATGGTATCCCTGTACAGATGTCAAGAGTTTTAAATGTAAGGCCTCGTACACACGACCATTTTCCTCGACAGAATCCATCAAGAAACTTGGTGGCAGAGCTTTTTTGCCGAGGAAAACGGTCGTGTCTCGTGTGTATGTTTTTCGTCGAGAAAACTGACGTGGAACTCGACGAGAAAAAAAGAGAACAAGTTAAGTTCTCTTTTTCCTCGTCTGGAGTCTCAATTTCCTCGTCGTGTTTCTCGTCAGGCTGGTTTACGACGAGAAACACGTTCGTGTGTATGCTTAGAAACCCGCACATGCTCAGAATAAAGTATGAGACGGGAGCGCACCTTCGGTAAAAGTAGCGTTCGTAATGGAGATAGCACATTCGTCACGCTTTAACAGACTGAAAAGCGCGAATCGTCTCTTACCAAACTTTTACTTTACTTTACTGTGCCAGTGGAATCGAACTTCCCCTTTATAGTGCTGTCGTACGTGTTGAACGTCACTGCTTTTGAGAACGACGAGATTTTGTCTTGACAGTGTGTATGCAAAGAAAGCTTGTCAAGATTCTCGACAAGCCTAACAAGGAACTCGTCGAGGAAAACGATGTTTTAGTTACGACGAGTTCCTCGGTCGTGTGTACGAGGCCTGAGTGTGCAATGTTTTTTGTTGTAATAAATGGATTTTAACATGGTGATCCCACGCTGTTGTTTTTTTTTTTTTTCATTCAAATTTAAGTTTATTTTCAATAAAATAAATACATACATTTGCATTAAATTAGCACGAAATAAGTCAATAGCACGCAGAAATATAATAATTTAAATACATTTCAATTCATAATAATCATTCCTGTCTTATTAACTGCCACTTATATCTATCCATCCTATATGCTCTACACCATGTGGTGAAAGTAAGGCAGTTCACATAAGCTAAATTAAAGACTATTTCAAAGTAATACTTTAAACTTGAAAGAGAAACAGAATATTTTCATATATCAAGGAATTCCTAGGTCTAGCGTTATCACTCAATAAGTTATATAAGGGATAAAACTAATTGAGTGTACCAGATTAAATTACTTAGAATAATTAAAGGATAAGATATCCGGAGTGCATCAACCTCTCCGACACCCCTAACGGGAACTTTCTGTGTCCAAGAGGTTGAGCAAAACCTCCAATCCTCCCTCCCTCCAATAACTATTACTGGAACTCTCCGATAACCGAAAACATATTTTCGGAATCCCCATCAAATCTAATTATTTCAAAGGTTTGGTAGAATCCTTCAATTACTTAAACATAAACTTATCTTTTCAAAATAAAACAAACTGAGGACCAAAAATCTTAAGAATTCTATCCCCAGAGATAAAATAATGAGATAAAACCTAAGAAGAATCAAAAGAAAAAAAGGAAGAGTGACAAAAGACAAGAGAGGAAGTGAAAAAAGAAAGCCAGAAGAAAATCAGGAGAGATAGAAAATTAGCCTGCCTGCCATCTACCAGCATCGTCCAAAAGACACTGATGTCATCAAAACCTTCACGGAGTATAAGTTATCCCCATGTATTCCAACCAAGGTTCCCAGATTTCATAGAAAAGAGTAGACTTATCCAACATGGAGCAGACCCTTTTCTCTTGTTCCATAATCCATGTGACCTTTCTTTTCATATATAGGATGGAAACATTAGTCTTTTTCCATGCAGCTGCGAGTGTAATTCTGGCACCTGTCATAATATATAAGATGAGTTTTCTGGTAACCTTGGAAGTTAGAGGTAACATTCCGTTAAGTAAAGCAATAGTAGGAGATTGATGCAGGTTACAGCCTGTGACTCGTCTGATTATATTGAACACCTTATTCCAGTAACCCCGAATTTTGGGACATTCCCACCAAATATGTATCATAGACCCCAATCCATGGCAGCCTCTGAAGCATAGGGGAGAAGTTGTTGGATACATAGAGGTCAGTTTTACGGGAACTAAATACCATCTAGTATAATTTTTTATGTTAGCTTCTATAAGAGAGACATTCACATAACCTTTAATGGATCTGGTATAATTCTTATACCAGTCCGACAAATCCCATTCGTTATTAAGTTCCTTTTCCCATGCCAGCATATGCGGCAATTTGGTGTCATTAGTAGCAAGTGAATTATATATAATTGAAATATTCCCCTTCCTGGACAAACCCTGATCACATTTACTTTCATAAGGTGTCAAAAATCCTGATATCGAGTCACTATCCCATAGGCTTTGAGCATAGTCATGTAGTTGAGAAAATCTTAGTTTTTCTGAAACAGGAAGGTCTTAGCTTGTCAATAAAATGTTGCTCGGGGAGGGGACCCGAACGAGAAAAGAAGCGTCCTATACGATACAACCCCTTTATCATGCCACCATTTAAAGGAATCTTTATCAATTTTAGAAGTAAAGAATGGGTCTATGAAAATATTCGATAAAGGCCTACCTTTAGAGATTAGAGAGGGATTGTTTTTAAGTGAATCCCATAAAACTAAAGTTTGAGATAGAGTCGGAGATAATATAGAAGGCCTTTTCTTGGTATGACTCCACATTAAATCCTCTATCGTTATATTCGGAATCGCCTGTTCTTCGATGTCTATCCAATCAGGACGTTCATTTTTAAGAAAAAATTCTGATAATTGCGCTAATCTCGCTGATTGGTAGTACCATATCAAATTAGGCACACCTAGACCGCCTTGTTCAGATAAGTTATAGAGAGTGCGAGATGGAAGGCGTGGACCCTTGTTGTTCCATATAAACTTGGTAATTTTGCCTTGAAAGGATTTTAGTTGACTTTTGATTATCGGTATGGGTAATGATCGAAAGAGATACAAAATCCTAGGGAGAAGAGTCATCTTGACCGAATTAATCCTACCAATCCAACCTATATTCTGAGTACCCCAGTCTTTCAGATCCTTCTCAAGTTTTCTATACATAGGGGGATAGTTGGCTAGATATAAATTCTGAATATTGGGGGTCAAATTAATGCCTAGGTATTTAATATAAGAGGCGTCCCATTTGAATCTATAATGTTCTTTCAGTAGAGAAACAGTGGACTCAGTAAGTGAAACATTGAGGGCCCTGGATTTGGCTATGTTTACAGCAAGACCTGAAACCAGAGAAAATTCGTCCATAAGAGAGTATACTTCGGGCAGGGATGTTTCTGGTGCAGTCAAAAAAAGTAAAAGGTCGTCTGCAAATAAGGCGCACTTATGTTCCTTTTTGGCACATCGAACACGCTGTTGTTTTATATTGTATCTTTTGAGCTTTCCCGATCTTCCCAGATCTACACTGGAAGCTGCAGAATCTTTGTGGCACAATCATGGAATTCCCCTTAATTGTTGATGTCCCTGACAGACACTGGTGAAAGCTGGGACTTGTAGTGCACTATAATAGTTTTTTTCCCCTAAAGATATATGCAGGTACTGTACTGGTTTGTGCCTGTCAGTACTCGTTGGGTCCTGATTGAGAGCTGTACTTTCACACTTTAAGGGCCCTTTCACACGGAGCGGATCAGTAATGATCCACTCCGTGTGTCCGCAAAGCTCAGCGGGGGTCCTCCGTAAAATCCCCGCTGAGCTGGCAGCTCACAGGGCGGTCCCCGCACACTGTGCAGGGACCGCCCTGTGTTTCCTCCGCTCTCCCCTATGGGGGATTGGACAAACACGGACCGTATGTCCGTGTTCATCTGATCCGATCCGGCAGACGGAAGAAAAAAAGGATTTCTTCCGTCTGCAAATGCGGATCTTTGCGGAGGCGGACAAATTACGGGTGTCAGCGGATGTTCATCCGCTGACACCCGTAATCACATAGGGACTAGTGTTGCTCACGAATATTCGCATTGCGAATATTCGACTCGAATATAGCATATTCGAGAAATCGCGCTATATTTCGAATTTCGCGGTGAATATTCGCAATTCCGAATATTCGCATTTTTTCAATTTGATTTTTAAAACAGATCACATCCTATCGACGTCTAAAAGCATTGCTGGTATGATTAGAGACCCTGGGCCGAGTAGCTAAGCTGAGGCGATCCTTTTATGTTGCCAAATTGAAAAAAAAAAAATTGCGATTTTTCGCTATTGCGAATGCGAAAATGATTGCGAATTTTCGATAACTGTGGTAGGAGAACTCTGATTGTCTCTGATGCAAAAGGGGGGGGCTTTGTGTATGTGTATGTTATGAATATTTGTATGTTTGATATTATTATTTTTTGTAAGAAGGAAAAAATTGCGCATACCTTAAAAAAGGGGAGAATACAGCAGCAACTCAAAAATGTTATACAACATAAATTAATACAAGACAGAAAATGGAGTCGCTCTACAAGAATAAAAAATATGTCTAGTGACAAGACATGTGGGCAAATTATAAAATAAGCAAGCGCAAATAACTTGTGAAATACACAGTGAAACAAATATATAAAGAAATATAGTCCCAATAATAGAAAAATAATCTTTCATAAAAATGTCTTTGATATGTGAAGTGAAAAAAAGTCCAAAGCATGCAGCATGAACGTGTTTAATCTTCAAGGTGTTTGATTGACAAATGGCTGTGACAGATGGATAGAGTAAAGAATCACCACCAATGCAAAACACTTTTTATTTTGTATTGTAAAATATCAAGAATATTCTGAGCCAATCAGAGTGCTCCTTCTGCATTTGCCGAATATTCGCAATTATTTTGTATTGTAAAATATCAAGAATATTCTGAGCCAATCAGAGTGCTCCTTCTGCATTTGCCGAATATTCGCAATTATTTTGTATTGTAAAATATCAAGAATATTCTGAGCCAATCAGAGTGCTCCTTCCGCATTTGCCGAATATTCGCAATTATTTTGTATTGTAAAATATCACGAATATTCTGAGCCAATCAGAGTGCTCCTACAGCATTTGTCGAAATTGCGCAATAAATATCGCATTCGCATGTTGCGATATTTCGATAAAATATCACGAATATTCTGAGCCAATCAGAGTGCTCCTACCGCAGTTATCAAAAAATCGCAATTATTTTCGCATTCGCAATTGCGAAAAATCGCAATCATTTAATTTCGATAAAATATCACGAATATTCGAATTTAGCGAATATATCTCGAATATTCGAATATATATTCGAGATATATCGCGAAATCGAATATGGCATATTCTGCTCAACACTAATAGGGACCCATGTCTGTCCTGTTTTCATCCGCAAACGGACGGATGAAAATGCGGACATACGGTCCGTGCGTGTGAAAGGGCCCTAACTGTCATGAACATGTTCTCTATGCCATGGCTGGCCCTCTCTTATGCCCCGTACCCACGATCGGAATTTCCGTCGGAAGAAACTCAGACGGATTTTTCCAACGGAATTCCATTCAAGCTTTCTTGCATACACACTGTCACACCAAATTCCGACCGTCCAAAATGTGGTGACGTACAACACTACGACAAGCCGAGAAAAATGAAGTTCAATGCTTCCGAGTATGCGTCGACTTGATTCTGAGCATGGGTGTTTTTTTCTCCATCGGAGTTCCACACAGACGATCGGAATTTGGATAGAAATGTTCTCTTTCTAAGTCTGTTGGAATTTCCGATGAGAAAAAAAAACGACGTGGCACGCACACAGTCTGAATATCCATCGAAAAAATTCGGAAATTCCGATCGTGTGTACAAGGCATTACACATCCTGTGACATATAGTAAACGTCATAGCGATCAAGGGATTAAAATAAGCTCATGGCTGCACTAGGAGCAATAAACTTGTTTTCCATGTAAATGAAAGCCCCTTTTATTAGAAGTGGTTCCCGGAAGTTATGGCGCTCTTCATCGCTTTTGCAATGACAAAACACGGGTGATGTGACTGGTCCTCTTCTGTTCAGGTCTCATTGCCATCTCTGCAACTTAAGATGGCAAGCAAAAGATAATAGAAAACAGGCTTTTCTTTTTTAAGTGTCACTTTAATGTTATAGTGCAGTCATGCTAAGTGTCCTAGAGTATCTAGCCCACGCAGGTATTTAGGACAATTTTCATGGACAGGAATAAGGACACAATTTCCTTTTTAGGACCACAAAATCAGTCAAATATATGAAATGTAAAAACTGTTTAGTTCTCACATAAACTAATTTTGCAGTCTCAGCATTTCTTGACAGGGATCTGCCATGATGATTTATGTGAAGGTGACCGGTAATGTGATGTACAGCCATGACAACTGTATAATCATGGAATGCACACCTTTCCCTGTATATCATTTAAGGTGGGTGGCATATAAATGAGTAAAAGAGGAAGGTAGCAGCTAGATATAGAGCTCAGACAGAAGTAGGATGTAAATACTTAGCTGAGTAAAGGACTTATTTTACAGTAAATTGAAGCAAAATAAATGTAATGGACTCCGCTGTTAGGTGTTGAAGAAACTGTAAAGCATGTTGAGGGTTTAGATCAGTGGTTCTCAACCTTCTAGTGCCGTGACCCCTTGATAAAATTTCCCAAGTTGTGGGGACCCCCAACAGTAAAATTATTTTCATAGTGTGGGTTGAAAGCACCCAGAAGACCCGGCGCATCACAGATCGCGGTAAATTGCCGCTGATAGCGGCCGTTTACCACGTGATCGCTCCGTCAAATGACGGAGCGATCACTTGTAAACAAACCGGCGTCATGTCATGACGCCGGTTCCTACCTCTCCTCTCTGTACCGATCGGTACAGTGTGAGAGGAGAGGGGGGAGAGCGGAAGCAGCAGCAGCTGCTGTGGGCTGGATCTGTGACAAATGCAGTCACAGATCCAGCCATCCCTCCCTGCTCAATACTCTGCAATACCCCCCATACTCTGCAATACCCCCCATACTCTGCAATACCCCCCATACTCTGCAATACCACCCATACTCTGCAATACCCCCCATACTCTGCAATACCCCCAATACTCTGCAATACCCCCAATACTCTGCAATACCCCCAATACTCCGCAATACCTGGCAATATGACAGAAACGAGAATTTTTTATTTATTTTTTTACAGAATTTTCAGTGTTTTTTCTTTTATAGCGCAAAAAATAAAAAACCCAGAGGTGATCAAATACCACAAAAAAAGCTCTATTTCTGGGAAAAAAAGGACAAAAATTTCAGATGGGCACAATGTTGTATGACTGAGTAATTGTCATTCAAATTGTGAGAGCACCGAAAGCTGAAAATTGGTCTGGTTAGGAAGGGGGTTTAAGTGCCCAGTGGTCAAGAGGTTAAGGTCCATTTGCTTATTTCAATTTAGTTTCTTGCCTGTAATGCTAGCTGCGATATGAGACAGGGCGTCCCCCGTCCGTCCCCTCCCCAGCACACAACCGACCAACAGCACAGCTAGCAAGGAGACTGCTGCTTTGCCTTGTATTGCTGGTCTCTGGCTCCCAGCACTTGCCCTAGGCAATCATCAGCAAGAGGGCTGCAGACGGACGGGAGGCTACGTTCCTATTACTAGCACTTGCCCTGGGCAAGAACTGGGAACTGGAGATAGGTGCTTGCGATCAAAGCAGCCATCTTCTTGCTAGCTGCAGCATTGGCTGGCTGTGCACCAAGGGGGCGTCTTATCCAACACTGTCTATCTGTGCATTTAGTGCACAGGTAGACAGAGTACTACATGTGTTTTGTTCTATTGATAACTCAATATGTTTTTCTTGGTGGACATTATTGTTCTGTGGAGTGATTGTTGTAAAGACATACACAATTGAATTGACTACATATGCATGTTTATGAAGTCTGCGGAAATCCCCTTGTGCTGGTGCTATATTTCAGAAAAAGCAATTACAGGCCAAGAAAATCCACCCAGGTGATTTATTTTACACAGGGATCAGTAAGGCAGCCCAAACAGTAGCCGTTTTTTTTTGTTAATCCAGCGGTTTGAATGGAAAAAAATTACCCAATTTCCCCTTCCACACCTTCGATATAGATTGAATGTGGTTGGGGCAATCCCTCCGACTCACCTATTGTGTTCTGATGGCGGGGAGATCATGCAGAAATTTTCCAACAGGCTGGTTGTACAGAAGAAGCAGTACAAACAAATGGCAACCACCCCAACCTATAACTGGCCTTTGCAGCAAGGAGCAGATGGAAGGGTGACGCATGTCAAAAAACAATGAAAAATTCCCAGCTCACTTACCAGCCAGCCTGCAACAAACAGAATTGTCCTGTCTAACATTTCATGTTAAAACCAAGGTTTTAGTTTGCATACATTTGCAAATATATCCATAAGCTGAAGGACCACTTTACGGGACCCTAGTGTACTGCAGTCCTAACTCTAAATTACGAGATTCTCCAAAGTCGAAGCACATATTTAATAATTTGTTTGTATACATTTTCAAATATATGCATAAGCTGCAGGGCCACTTTACGGCACCCCGGTAATGTATAATAATGGATATATTGAGGTATGCCTGGAGGGAGGCCACCCCTCCTTAAAGGTATAGGAACGCACTGGACACCCAGCAATATCACAATTACAGCGAAGATATCCAGTGTGTCCCCTCACCATCAATTGGCAGATTTACTTCTGTACAACCAGTATGCCCATACATAGATTGAGATTTGGCCAATTAATTCGGGACTGGCCGAATTTCAATTAATGTATAGCCAGCTTTTGTAAGTGTTTTTAGAATGGTGCAGATGTCGTTTGTGGAGTTGCCTTTATCAAGCAACTCTACTTGTAGAATCTACTTGATGTCACAGAGCCTTAACGTCTCCACGTTCAGGTCCCATCTTTAACACCTCCACATTCAGGTCCCATCTTCAACAACTCCAAGTTCATGTCCCATCTTCAACATCTCCACGTTCAGGTCCCATCTTCAACATCTCCACATTCAGGTCCCATCTTCAACATCTCCACATTCAGGTCCCATCTTCAACAACTCCAAGTTCATGTCCCATCTTCAACATCTCCACGTTCAGGTCCCATCTTCAACATCTCCACATTCAGGTCCCATCTTCAACATCTCCACGTTCAGGTCCCATCTTCAACATCTCCATGTTCAGGTCCCATCTTCAACATCTCCACGTTCAGGTTCCATCTTCAACATCTCCACGTTCAGGTCCCATCTTCAACATCTCCACGTTCAGGTCCCATCTTCAACATCTCCACGTTCAGGTCCCATCTTCAACATCCCCACGTTCAGGTCCCATCTTCAACATCTCCACGTTCAGGTCCCATCTTCAACATCTCCACGTTCAGGTCCCATCTTCAACATCTTCACGTTCAGGTCCCACTCCCCCCCACAATCTTCATTAGTTCCAAAGGGGAGTTCATACCCAATCAGGACAAGTGGAATAGAAACTTGCTTTAACCTCTTGACCACTGGGCACTTAAACCCCCTTCCTAACCAGACCAATTTCCAGCTTTCGGAGCTCTCACAATTTGAATGACAATAACTCAGTCATACAACATTGTGCTCATCTGAAATTTTTGTCCTTTTTTTCCCACAAATAGAGCTTTCTTTTGGTGGTATTTTGATTCCGGGAGCGCGCCCCAGGGGACGTCCTCCCAGAATAACTCCACCGCGCTGTAGACGTCTTTTGTCTATGGCGCGGTGGGGAAGTGGTTAAGGCGGAGGTTGAAATCTGGGGTCTCTTTAATGATTCCATCAATCATTATTTTCACCACTGAACACAAACAAGCTTTATTTTTCATTGCCTCCCATCTAATGTAGCATTATACGTAGAGATATGTGCTTTGAATTATCCTTACTCCATATTGGGCTATAAACATAAACAATAAGACCTGACGTTGAATAACAGTATTTTTGAGCGTAAGCAAAGAGGAACACAGGCATGAAATTTTATAAAGGCACATTTCTGAGCTGAAGTTGGCGCATGCAGAGAGGCAATGTGGAATGTATGGTGTTTAAACATTAATGGAACTACTTAGCTGTATCTTCGCTAAGCAGGCTGTGACTTTAACAAAGCGTGTCTTTTGGATGAGTGAATTGCTCCATGTCTGAATCAACTTATTCCTCTGTGAAAACAGACCATGTCTGGGAAGGCAAATATTGTAGCTATTTTTATATCCTGAACGAGTGAACTGAGCATGCATGTTACTATGTCAGCAATATCATTGATGGCCAGGATCCTTCACCATATCTGACAGATTCATGGGTAGCAGAAATCTCCTAAGCACTTATCTAGGCTTCAAGGAGATACATTTTATTACATTTTTTTTTTAGGACTGCCATTACATATTCCAAGTGTGTTTAAGTTTGCAATAAAAATGTGCAGACAGGATGCTAGAAAGCTGGCTGCTGAAGGGAAATCGTTTTTTCTGCCATGTGTAACATTTTAGGAGTGCATGCTCTTGTCTTGTTTCTAGGTTTATCTTGATGTACATGATCTACAAATTATGTTAATCTGAACTGAGGATGCAGCAATACCAGTTTTTTAAGACCAATGCAGTAAAACCTTGGTTTGCGAGCATAATTTGTTCCAGAAACATTCTTGTAATCCAAAGCACTTGTATATCAAAGCAGGGTATAAAAGAGAGGAGAGGCACCTCTAAGACCCCTTTCACACTGAAGCATTTTTACAGCGTTTTAGCGTTAAAAATAGCGCTCTTAAAACGCTCATAAAACGCTCTCCATGCATCTCAATGGACCCTTTCACACTGAGTCCTGCAAGCAGCATCTTTGGAGCAGCTTTTTAGAGCTGAAAAAAATGCTCCAAAAACGCCCCTCTCCATTGAAATGAATTGAAAGCGCTGTAAAACGCCTTACCCTTTCACACTGAGGCGTTGAACTGGCGGGGCGTTGAGAAAAGTCCTGCAAGCAGCATCTTTGGAGCAGCTTTTGGGCGCTGAAAAAAACGCTCCAAAAACGCCCCTCTTCATTGAAATGAATTGAAAAGCGCTGTAAAAACACCTTACCCTTTCACAACAAGGCACTTCAAAATCGCCCTAAAACGTTAGGGTCTTAGTGGTGCTTTACCAGCACATTGGAATTGCAGATGAGGCTTCGCTCGAATAACGTTTGAATAACGCTGTAATAACGCTCGAATAACGCTGTAATAGCGCTTGAATAACGCTCGAAAAACGCCCCAGTTTGAAAGGGGCCTTAGTGTAGCAATAAGTTGCTAAATGTTGTACCTTCATGAAATGTAACCATATTGCTACACTTAGAGGCTCCTCTCTCTTTTATACTCAGTTGTGACATGAAGCTACTCCTTTATCAAGACATCGCTTGTATATCAAGGCAAAATTTCTTAAAAAAGTTTGTTTGTCTTGCAAAACGCTCTCAAACCAAGTTACTCTCAATCCAAGGTTTTACTGTACTTTACTTGCCGATACCAATTACCAATATATATTTCTAGACAGCTTCTGTGCCTCTGCCTTGGTGGTGTAGTGGTAAGCCAGCAAACATAAAATCAATCATTGGATGCATTTATTTTTTACACATAACGTCCACCTGCCTTTGCCCTGGTGGTGTAGTGGTAGACCACTTACCAGAGCTTCTGCAGTCTGGATGTCACGTCTTAGGCCGCGTACACACGATTGGTCAAAACCAATGAAAACGGACTGAAGGAGCGTTTTCATCAGTCCAAACCGATTGTGTGTGGGCCCCATCAGTCAGTTAACCTTCGGTCCAAAAAATTAGAACTTGCTTTAAAATTGAACCGATGGACGCCTAACCGATAGGTCAAAACCGATCGTTAGTATGCAAAAGCATTGGTTAAAAACCTGCGCATGTTCAGAATCAAGTCGACGCATGCTTGGAAGCATTGAACTTCGTTTTTTTCAGCACGTCGTTGTGTTTTACGTCACCGCGTTCTGACACAATCGGTTATTTAACCTATGGTGTGTAGGCACATAAGACCACCAGTCAGCTTCATCGGTTAACCGATGAAAACAGTCCATCGGTCCGTTGTCATCGGATGGACTGATCGTGTGTACGCGGCCTTACACTGCCACGCCCTCGCGCGACGTCCTTCTGCATCTCTCTCCATAAAGGCGGCAGTTACAGACTTGAAGGTATCAGTTTTTTAAATACATGTACAAATGCTTAGTATCAGCACAGATACCAGAATCTGTGCAATGCTAATGTAAACCGTTTACAGGGATGTAGGTGAGTGGAGTAACAGCGGGTAGCGCGTCGCCATCAGGGTACATTTAAATAAGACATTTCCCATTATTATTAATTTCAAGTCTTCATTTCATTTATTTGTAATGTTCCACTGGGTCTCTGCATAGCTGTCTAGGCACAGATATTTAGGCAATTTTCACCTCTATATGTTCCTAAAACCTGCATTTTAATGAATGTTAATGCAAGTCATCGTAATATATTATATCTGTGCGTTACTATTCATTTTAAATGGCATCCTCGAAAAAAAAAGCACCTGTCAATAGTACTCTCCAATGTGTGAGTGTGAATTCTTTGTGTTGTGGTCCGCTGCATTACCAGAAATAGTGCAATTACATTTTTACGTCTGAGGCTTGCTAATGGCCAGTTGAAATTGAATGGGATATCTTAACACCACATGCGTCAATGCACAAGATAACACGTGTTAATGAGCACTGAGAGGTGTAAATGGGCCCTTCGTATTTTGTTTAGAAAGAGAAAGAGACGGTAAAACACGGAGTTGTCCTTGTGCGTATTTTCTTTGTCTTTTTAGGGATTTTAAAGGTTGTTTTTGGTTGTGTTTATTGCAAAATGTGGCAGCAAAAAATGATGAAAAAATCTGTAAAAACAACAAATAAAAGAGCAAAATAAAACAAACCAATTATGCCGCGTATGTATTCATATATAAACTGGCCAATTTAAAATGAGTCTAAAATAAAAAATACACAGAAGGTCAGAAATGCCATTCTGTAAATAACCAGGAGAGGTATACAATAGTCAGCTGATAATATGCAAATCCTGACATTTTCCTGGAAAAGTCAAATTTAACTCTGCTGCTTTGACCTCCTAAGTTTCCCTTTGTCCTCTAAAGCCTTGTATACACTACTAGTTTTTTTGTTGTTGTTGTTGTTCAACCCGCTGGGTTGAACGAACAAAAAACTGACAGCTTAGGTCGTAGCTACAGTACTAACAGTCCAATGTTAGTACATCGATCTCCCTTGCTGTTCTATTGGGTTCTGACAGGGGGATGGTACCCCAGCCTGAACACTCCGGTCAGAGTTCCCATTGGCTGAGAGCACTGATCGGGAGCTGGTCACACGGGCCAAATGACGGCTGGTTTCTATCGAACCGCCCGATGCCGGCCAACATTCGGCTCGTGTGTACTAGGCTTTAGGGTCTGCGTGCAAAGGCTTTTGTTTGCCAGCCCCAAGGGCTAGTACAAATTGAAACACAGTGTGGGAAAGGCACGTTTCATGTGTGTTTCCTACACCGCACGTGAACGCATAGCCCTTGCAATTATTTGGCAATGGCACCCCAAATGCATCTTGCAAATACGCTGTGGCCACCAAACAACCTGGTACTGCAGTAGCATGGGGTTTAGTGTGGCGTGTACTGAAAAAGTAGTGCTGGCACCCATTGAAATGAATGGACTGTCAATACCAGAACATGCAGGACTACACGGGAGCGCACAGGTTGTAGTGGGAACCGGCCCTAAGACCCCTTTCACACTGGGGTGGTGCGGGTGTTGGCGGTAAATCACTTAACTGCTGTTATAGCGGCACTTTTCGGCAGCTAGTGGGGCACTTTTAACCCCAGCTAGCGGCCGAAGAAAGAGTTAATAGCGCCCTTGGTGCAGCGCTGCCGAAGCGATTTGCAGGCGCTTCGGCAGCACTGCCCATTCATTTCAAAGGGCTTTTCATGTGCTTTACAGGTGCTATTTTTAGCGCTAAAATGCACTAAAATACCTGAAAAGCGCCCCAGTGTGAAAGGGGTCTAACAGTGGTCAAAGACATTGTTTGTCTGACTAAACAAAACAAAACGAACGGATTGCTCCATTCACGCAAATTAGATGGATGGAGGAATCCTCAATTCTGCGACATTGTATTCTGACAATCGGACCTGGTTCTATCAGAATACACTGATCAGCGCGTGATTCACAAACATTTTCCAACTTGTCCGTTTGATAGAAGTTGATTTAATGATTGGCAGGGCCACACACTGATCAAAATTCGATTGGACTCTGCTGAACCAGCCAAATTCCAGTCTGTCTATGGTCAACTTTAGGCTCTCCATCACATTAAAGTTTCTCCTCTCTAGTTTGCCCAATCGGAGAATCATTGAGAAAATGCAAAGCGTTCTGTGAATGGCGCCCATGCACATTCACTCAGGATCTGGAATTCAGCGTTCAATATTTTGTTCCCCTACTACATGCTGTTTGAGCCCTGGTTTACACTGCCTTGACTTGTCATGCGACTCGAGAGTTCAAAGTCGCTTGATAACCGTTCTGATCGGTGCGACTCAAAAGGTCCCTGCACTACTTTTGGTGCAACTTTAATATGACTTGCATTGACTATGCAGGCCGCGATGAAGTCGCGCAGGGATGTTGGATTTGAAGTTGCGGCAGTGTAAACCCAGGCTGAACCTGAGAGGGACAATACAGCGTGCGGTAACAGAAGCAACCATCTATACACTGGGGAGTAGCAAAGCAGCGGCGTTTGAAGACAAGTAGTAAGGCTCTTTTGTATAGGCTGAGCATCTTTTACAAGGAACCCTGTGATAACAGGGCCACCTAGGGTAAAGTATATCGTATGTTCACATTTTCCGGCATTATCGCAGTGTTTTCTTAAAAAAAAATTTTGATGAGATTTTCCTATTCATAAATACAATAGGCTTTTTCTTTTTAGGAATCGTAGATCATTACTAGCTGCAGGTGGACCATCTACCAAAGTTGCCTAAGCTCCGGTTTACACTGCTGCAACTTATCATGCGACTTGCAATGCATGAAGTCACTTGACAAGTGAAAACACATTAATTGTGGGTGCTGTCTTAATGAGACTGAAGTCACAGCGACAAAAAAAAAAAAAAAAAAAATTCCTTCACTACTTGAACCTGCCATAAACTGCAATGTTGAATCACAAAAGTCGCAAGCAAGTTGCATGAGTTTTTCCGTGTGGGCTGAGCCTACGTGCTAAAAATGTGTATAAAGCCAAAACATTTGTGTGGACTGAACATGAATTGGTTAGAAGAACCTTTGTCAGGTTTTATTTTCTGTGTCCATGTATATGAGGGTCACTGTTGGTCCTGGTGACTATTGTCTTTGGCTTTGCATGAACGTTCACAGCTGTTTAGACAGGATTTTCTTCAGAGTCCGCTGACTAGGCAACCATTGTGCGGCATTATGAAGCAGGGAGCACAAATGGCGTATACAGTATAACATCCAAATATCTCTGTAGATATAGAATTACAAAATATATACAGAAGCAAGTTTTTTATTTATTTTTTAAATCGTGTAACTTTATTTACACCAAGCTGATCTGTTTTACACGTATATCTACTTAAAGATACATATCCTTGAAATGACCAGTTTGCATAGAGCCATTTAAAGGAGTTGTAAAGGATTTTTTTATTTTTTTTCAAAATTAATGTCTGCAAGGTAGACAGACAGAATCGTGTAATGATTCTGTTAAAAAACGAGTAAATATCTATTAAATTCCTTCATCTATATCACCTCCGGCGTTCTAGTTTCTGTTCTCTCATTCACTTCCTGGTTTGCGGCGCTCGTTCATGTAAGAACTACATTTCCCAGTATGCATTGAGGCACGCCCAGTAATTCACACCTCCTTGAAGTCTCGTAGGCCCCGTACACACAAACGAACATGTCTGCTGAAACTGGTCCGCGGACCAGTTTCAGCAGACATGTTCAGTCGTGTGTAGGCCCGAGCGGACAGGATTCCAGCATACATTTGCCCGCCGGGCCTTTTTCCAGCAGGCAAATATTTCTGGACTTGTTTTAAAACAGCCCGCTGGAATCCTGTCCGCTCGGACATGTTCAGTCGTCTGTACAGACCTACCGTACATGTCCGAGCGCCCGCCATCCCTCGCATGCGTCGAATGACTTTGATGCATGCGTGGAAGCATTGAACTGGCAGGGCCGCCCACGTCGCCGCGTCATCGTCGCGGCGACGCCCCCGCGTATTGTTTACGCGCAGATTTCTGTATGATGGTAAGTACAGCCACCATACAGAAATCCCCGGGCAGACATGTATGGTGAAAACGGTCCGGCGGACCGGTTTCATCGTACATGTTTGGTCGTCTGTACACGGCCTAACACGTAGAGAGCGTCCTGCCGCACAGATGTAGTTCCCAGGAGGGCGCGAGCACGTCACTGACCACTGCAGTAAAGCCTCCCATCACGGTGGTGAGTAACAATCAGGCAAGCAGGAAGTGAACAGAATAGAGAAGAAATAGAGAATTTTCTGAGCAAAAACAAACAATGAGGAAGTGAAAAGAGGAATGTCTGCAGGTAAAGGATGCTTATTATGAAAAAATGTTTTTCCTTTACAACCCCTTTAACCACTTCAAAACCGCACGCCGTCATATGACGTCCAAAAAGGGGATCTGTTATCCCGGGTGGACGTCATATGACGTCCTGTACTTTGTGCGCGGATATCTGAATGATGCCTGCACCTAGAGGCATCATTCAGATATAATTTTCTTCCGGCGGCAATCCTGCGCACCGTAAGAACGATCATAGCGGCGGTTCCGCCGCTTGATCGTTCTTATAGGCGGTGGAAGGGGACATTCCCCCCACTCTCGCCGCCATCAAGGGGCTTCTCCAGGCTCTCCCGTGCCATCGGGGGCCCGGAGAGATGATCACCGTACGCCGGATGTGAAGCATAGAGATGACTGGTGACCAGATGGTCACCAGTCATCTCTATGACCGTTGGTGGCCTTGGCGTGATGTGATGACGTCACGCCCGGTTACCCGTAAGTAAACAAACCGCGATTGCGGCTAGTAAGAATGAGATCTGTGAATTTGTTTTCACAATCTCATTCTTTCCAGCCTGGAGGAGAGATGTGGGGTCTTATTGACCCCGCATCTCTCCTTACAGAGGACCTGTCACACACTATTCCTATTACAAGGGATGTTTACATTCCTTGTAATAGGAATAAAAACGATTGAAAAAAAAAATGTTTTAGGTAAAAATTTAAATAAATAAATAAACAAATTAATTAAAACGCCCCTGTCCCCGGTAGCTCGCGCTCAGAAGCCAATGCACACGTAAGTCCCGCCCACGTATGTAAACGTCGTTCAAACCACACATGTGAGGTGTCATCGCGTGCGTTAGACCTCCTCTGTAACTCTAAACTGGTAACCTGTAAAAAATTTAAAGCGTCGCCTTTGAAGATTTTTAAGTAACGAAATTTGGCGCCATTCCATGAGTGTGCGCAATTTTAAAGCATGACATGTTAGGTATCTATTTACTCTGCGTAACATCATCTTTCATATTTTACAAAAAAATTGGGCTAACTTTACTGTTTTGTTATTTTTTAATTCATGAAACCATTTTTTTTTTTACAAAAAAAAGGCGTTCGAAAAATGATTGCGCAAATACCGTGCAAGATAAAAAGTTGCAATGACCGCCATTTTATTCCCTAGGTTGTCTGCTAAAAAAACATATATAATGTTTGGGGGTTCTGAGTAATTTTCTAGCAAAAGAATGACGATTTGTACATGTAGGAGAGAAGTGCCAGAATAGGCTCGGTATGGAGGTGGGTTTTAAAGCCCGGTATTCAAGTGGTTAAGTAAACATCATCAAATTTGGGAATCATGGCTTTTATGAAACAGGCCTTGGTGATTTATTGTATATATTATACAATAGCATCATAAAAGCCCAAAACATACATGGGCCCAGTGTATAAAGATGATGATGGAAGCAAGATTTATTTTCTAAACTATTTAATAATTAATTCATATTCAACTTCTCCTTTTTTTTACCCATTTATTTTTGTGTTAGTGCCAATTTTTTTTTAAGTCATAGCATTTTGCATAGTGTCTTGTAAATAAATCATGTGCAAATAACCAGGTGTTGTATCATTAAAATCATTTTAGAGCAATGATAAATATGTGGCAGGCTAAAATTGTATATGTGATTCCAAAAAAAAAAAAAAATCTTATAGAATAATTAATAATTTAATTTCAAATTTAATTTCAAATGATATTTAAAACTGTGGTTTTCAATAAAATTATACCTACCGTGAAGGTCCTTGTTGAGGCATGGCCTGTTTTTGGGTGACAACACTCTGTTCTTGTATTCATGTCGCTCTTCTGGGTTGTCATTTTGTCACTGGTGTAGCCCATAAGTGGCAGGGTCCATTAAGGGTGCATGGGCTCTGCCTCCCCTATCAATGGGTCTGGCCCCTTTCAGGAAATTGGCGCATGGATTCCAACAGGGAGGGGCTGTTTCTTTTTTGAAGCGCCGATTAGTTCCAAAGGCTTCAATATAGGGTGGGCTTGGGTCGCAGAGAGTGCGCTCTCAGCCCACCCAGGTGTGTTATAACAGTAAATGAATATTTGCTGTTGTAACACTGAGGCCCCGTACACACGACCAGTTTCCTCTGCAGAATTCAGCTTCCGACCGAGTTTCTGGCTGAATTCTGCCGAGAAACCCGGCCGTGTGTACACTTTCGGCCGAGGAAGCCGACGAGGAGCTCGGCGAGGAAATAGAGAACATGTTCTCTATTTCCTCGTTGTTCTATGGGAGCTCTCGTCCCGCCGAGCTCCTCGGCGGCTTCAGTGCTGAACTGGCCGAGGAACTCGATGTGTTTGGCACGTCGAGTTCCTCGGCCGTGTGTACGAGGCCTGATCCTCCTCCTGGCAGGTTTTAACACCGGTCAACCGATTGGCTGAAAGGAAAGGTGGTCCTATTGGATGCCTAGGAGGAGGAGGGGAGGAAGTGGAAGCCACCATGGAGGAGAGGACTTGGAGCCGAGCCGTCTCACCCCGCTGCATGCCACCCGCCACGATGGGCCGGCAAGCAGCAGGGGGGGTGGGTGGTTGTTTGACCCCCCAAAATAAACACCAGCCGCCACTGATAAGTGAGTGTGGCAACGCTCAATGTGTCGCTATCTGCCTTTGCAAAAACCTGCCCTGAGCATTGACATACAACCACCTCTAACAGGCAATCATGTAGATAGGAAATAGCAGCAAATAGCCTGCAGGAGACCAATAGGCATTAAAGTGGTTGTAGGCCTGAGACATGGAATATGAACAAAGCATATTACTCTAATGTGTGCTTGTCTTAATCCAGAGCACTAAGTGCCATTTCTGAGGTATGAGGTCTCTTGCCAGCGTCTTCTCCACAGCTTCTTCTTACGTCAATATTGTTTGGGAGCCACGTCGCACGACCGCGCAATTGTCAGGTAAAGCAACGCAGTGCCGAATCGCAAAAATGGCCCAGTCATTGGGCAGCCAAATCCTCCGGGGCTGAAGTGGTTAATTGAACAAGCTGAAGTTAGAAGCTGATTGGCTACCATACAAAGCTGCACCAGATTCTAAATGTGCGCCAGGTTTAGTCAATTTGACCCATAGACTTAAAAAGTGAATGTTTTCCAAGGCTTGGCTTTAGTCAGACAGCTTACTAATGAGTTTGATGTGGAAGCCATTGTTTGTCTTATTGCCCCCCAGATAAACATTGGCTCTTTTGCTGCAAATTAATTACAGTATGTGCCCGCTGAAGCCATGCCAGTTCTCATGGTCTGCCACTGCAGGGCAGTTGTGTATGCACAGTCCTCTTTGTAGTTCCCAGGAAAATATTTTGGGGTTTTGACACTGGAAAACCGAGTAGAATAATAAATAAACATTCCAGTGACTCTGCCATCTGCTGTTACACAGAATATTGAAAGCGAACAAGTACGCAGGCTAGTGCATGTGATGTGCATTGGCCTTATACCTGCAAATGGAAATTACACATATACGTTTATTATTTCTATTTTGCTTTGGATAGGGTGGAATTTTGTAAAAGTTTAAAGGAAAAATTTGCAATTGAATAAAATAATAATGCCGCCTTATTTCCATTACTCCACTTCTGCAGAAAGGAGCCGTTTTGTTGGCATGGGGTTTATGTTATTATGGGGAAGTTATTGCTAGAAAGACATTTGCCTGACTACTGCTTTGCATTGTTCTCATACACAAAGTACAATTACCTTTGTTTTTTTTTGTTAACCACTTCATTACTGGGCACTCAAACCCCCTTCGTGCCCAGACCAATTTTCAGCTTTCAGCGCTGACGCATTTTGAATGACAATTGCGCGGTCATACAACACTGTACCCAAATTATATAATTTTTTATCATGTTTTCCCCACAAATAGAGCTTTCTTTTGGTGGTATTTGATCATCTCTGCGATTTTTATTTTTTGCGCTATTAACAAAAAAAGACAAAAAATTTTGAAAAAAAAAAAACCACACGGTCTAGATTCAGAAAGAATTTACGTTGGCGTATCTATTGATACGCCGCGTAAATTTAAAGCTGTGCCGGCGTATCTTCTTTCTGTATTCAGAAAGCAAGATACACCGAAATTTGGCTAAGATCCGACTGGCTTAAGTCTCTAACGCCGTCGTATCTTAGTTGCATATTTACGCTGGCCGCTAGGTGGCGCTTCCATCGATTTACGCGAGGAATATGCTAATTAGGTAGATACGCCGATTCAGAAACGTACGCCCGCCCGGTGCATTTTTTTACGTCATTTGCGTAAGGCTTTTTCCGGCGTATCGTTACTCCTGCTATATGAGGCATAGCCAATGTTAAGTATGGACGTTGTTCCCGTTGCAAATTTTTTAAATTTTACGTTGTTTGTGTAAGTCGTTCGCGAATAGGGCTTTGCGTAAATTACGCCCACGTCGAAAGCATTGACTATTTGCAACGTGATTAGGAGCATGCGCCGTTCGTGAGAAACGTCATTTACATGGGGTCATGTTTTATTTACATAAAACACGCCCACCTCTTCAGAATTGGAATTCGGCGTGCTTACGCCGGCAGATGTACGCTACGCCGCCGTAACTTAGGGCGCAGCTTCTTTGTGAATCCAGCCCCAGCCTCACTAAGTTACGGCGGCGTAGCGTATCACACAAACTTACGGCGGGCTTTCTGAATCTAGCCCAATGCATGCATTTTTAGTGCAGGAAAAAAAGCGCCCTTAATGTAAGTCAGTTAACGTAGTTTTTTTTTTTTTGCTTTGCTGCATTTGTCAGCTCTTTGATATTACAATTGGGATATTATCTTGTTTATGCTACCGTTCTTCCTGGTAACATTTTCCATGGTCTAAAGTTGGGCATACATGGTTAGTTTTTGGGCTGATTGAAAAAAATAAATAAAAAAGAACAGATTTCTCCATTCACACAAACAAGATGATGGAGGGATTCTGCCCACTGGGACATTTGTATCTTGCACCTGCCACCATGCAAATACACTGTGGCTGCTGATGATTTGCGGCAGCCGCTGATTGGCAAAAAATTATCCAAATGAAATAATTGACCCACTTACTGATGGAAATGATGGCAGGGACTGGCCCAGTTTTGATCAGTGTAAGGCCACAGAGGGGGAGAGTTGAATTACATGGAATTTGAGGGGAATGTTTACAGTGGGAAAGAGGGCAGTCACCCATGTTTTAGATATCTTTACCATAACATCAACTCAAAAATGTATGTCAAAATCGTTAATCTTTTAATTAACAATAATCTGTACCAAAGAGTGGCTGATTCACTAACCCAGCATGCTGTAAGTGAAAACTTTCACCGCACTGTGCGACAGTGCAGTCACTCCAGACTCTGGCCATTGCCCTAGAAAATGCTCATGCCGCATTGCTGGAAGAGTCACAGCATTGCTCTCTTCTGTCTCCTTTCACATCAGAACCCCCCCTTTCAAATCAGGAGCCCCCCTTTCAAATCAGGAGCCCCCTTCACATCAGAGCCCCCCCCCTCTCAAATCAGGAGCCCCCTTCACATCAGAGCCCCCCCTTTCAAATCATGAGCCCCCTTCACACCAGAGCCCCCCCTTTCAAATCTGGAGCCCCTTTTATATCAGAGCCCCCCCTTTCACATCAGAGCCCCCCATTTTAAATCAGGAGCCCCCTTCACACCAGAGCCCCCCTTTCAATTCTAATTGGCCCCTTCACATCAGAGCCCCCCCCTTTTCAAATCAGGAGCCCCCTTCACACCAGAGCCCCCCCTTTCAATTCTAATTAGCCCCTTCACATCAGAGCCCCCTTTTTAAATCAGGAGCCCCCTTCACACCAGAGCCCCCCTTTCAATTCTAATTGGCCCCTTCACATCAGAGCCCCCCCCCTTTTCAAATCAGGAGCCCCCTTCACACCAGAGCCCCCCCTTTCAATTCTAATTAGCCCCTTCACATCAGAGCCCCCCTTTTAAATCTGGAGCCCCCTTCACATCAGAGCCCCCCTTTCAAATCAGGAACCCCCTTCACATCAGAGACCCCCTTACAAATCTGGAGCCCCCTTCACATCAGAGCCCCCCTTACAAATCTGGAGCCTCCTGCACACCAGAGCCCCCCTTTCAAATCAGGAGCCCCCTTCACATCAGAGCCTCCCTTTTAAATTAGGAGCTTCCTGCATATCAGAGTCCTCCCATAATATCAGAGCCCCCCCTTCACATCAGAGCCCCCTTTCAAATCAGGAGCCCCCTGCATATCAGAGTCCTCCCATAATATCAGAGCCCCCCCCCCTTCACATCAGAACCCCCTTCCTCATGTCAGTCCTCAGAGCCCCCTGACATTGGAGTCTGCAGGCAGAGCCCCTCATCACTTCAGTGTTCTGAAAGCCTCCTTAAATCAGAGTCCTTGGAGCCCCCCACATCTGAGCCCCCAGCGGTTCATTTACACCAGACCCCCTACCCCCCTTAACATCAGTGTCCTCAGAGGCTCCTCACATCAGAGAACTCGGGGCCCTTTCACATCAGTGTTCTATCTTAGAATTAGTACAGCAGCATGGCAGGAGGCAGATTAGGTCTGGACAGGTATGGAATTTTTCCCTCTATAGTGGGTGGGGGGGGGGGTGAGATGTGGTGTGGGCTGACCTGTCTACACCTTGAGAACACATAAGCACTGTGCAGTGATATTAAAATAGAGGATTCTGGGAAGTCCAGGATTTGGCATCCCCCTTTGAGTGGCTTCCAGGGCATGTGCCATACGTGCTATACCCTGGATACACTGATGGTATTATATGATAAACAGTTATTTACACTAAGGCCCCTTTCACACGGACGGATAGAATGGGGTTTTTAGCTGCGGATTTTCTAGTTTTCTACCACAGCTAAAAGCACACAATGTCCTATGGCCCCAATCACACACAGCGTTTAGTTGCGATTTCGTTACATGCGGTTTGGTGCGAATAGAAAAAATAGAATTGAATGCGTCCAGGAGCGATTAAGCACAGCTATATGCACATAACCACAGGTAATCGCAGTCTTTTGTGTCAACTGCCGATAGTAGCGTAAAAAAAAAAAAAAGAACAGGAAGCACATCATAATCAAAAAAATAAAAAGGGTTGCTATGGGAATGACTACCGCAGCTAAACGCGGCCGCACATAAACGTAGGTAATCGCAATATACAAATGCAGCTTATCGCAGTGCCTGGAGCCTTGAATTTCACAGAACATTGACATGCTTTTAACTGCGGCAAAACAGCCATCCGTGTGAAAGGCGCCTAATAACATTTATTCAAAAAATTGCATCGAATGATCTTCTGTCTGGCCTCAGTAATTGTTTTTCCAGTTAGAATGCTGTGATATTCAATATGGTCACATCTTCCAAAAAATTGGTCCACCTTCGGACAACCAAATTGTGGCCACACAAATAACAATTTGTGATTGGTATAAGTGCCAGAGATCACAAAACAAGCAATTCGCCATTAATTAAAACATCAGACGAATGCGACATTGTTCATGCATTTTGCAATTGACTGAAATTATTGATTGAAGATATGACTGATCATTTACAGCTGTAGAATACCAATTAAAAGCCATAGTTTCATGGATCTTTATTACAAATGGCTTTCAGGCGCACACACAGATATTCAAGTGAAAAGTGATCAATAAAATTCCACCACAGCTGATCCACACCGCTGAGTGTAAAGCTTTTATGAGCGCTCTAAATCAATTTAATGGACGGTCACTGGTTTGCAATTTCTATTTCATTCAATTAGCTTAGTCACATTGAACGATCAGATTGATGACATGGCTACCATACGACATGGTTGTCCCAAAGCCATTACTTTGGGTTATATTAACATATAAAGTGGCATGTAAGTTTTCTGTGCAGTGCCTGTGATCCATTCTAAATAAAAAACATAGGGCCAGATCCACAAACGAATTACGCCGGCGTATCTATGGATACGCCGCGTAATTTCAAAGTTCCCCCGTCGTATCTTTGTTTTGTATACACAAAACAAGATACGACTGAATGAGGGATCGATCGGACAAGCGTACGTCTTAGAACGCTGTCGGATCGTAGGTGCATATTTACGCTGGCTGCTAGGTGGCGTTTCCGTTAAATTCCACGTTGAGTATGCAAATTAGCTAGATACGGCGATCCACGAACGTACGTCCGGCCAAAACATTTTTTTACGTCGTTTCTGTAAGGCTTTTTTCGGCGTATAGTTACCCCTGCTATATGAGGCGTATCCTATGTTAAGTATGGCCGTCGTTCCCGCGTCGAATTTTGAAAATGTTATGTCGTTTGCGAATAGGGCTTTGCGTAGAATGACGTCACCATCGTAAGCATTGGCTTGTTCTGGTTTAATTTCGAACATGCGCACTGGGATACCCCCACGGACGGCGCATGCGCAGTTGAAAAAAAAAACATTTACGTCGGGTCAAGACGTATATACATAAAACACGCCCCCATCACATACATTTGAATTGCGCGCCCTTACGCCGCCTAAGTTACGCTATGCCGCCGCAACTTACGGCAGAAATTCTTTCAGGATACAAAAAAAACCCTGTAAGTTACGGCGGCGTAGCGTATCAGAGATACGCTACGCCGGACGGAGGAATGCGCCGCGCTACGTGGATCTGCCCCATAAATGTGATATCATGTGCTAATCGGTGAATCACTGTGCATGGGAGCTGACCATATATTTTCCATATCCATGTTATTTAAAGCAAAGTTTTGCAGTAAATAAGACCCCAATCATTGACATGCAAGCAACCACAGGGTATGAAATGGTTAATGAAATCTCTGGCATCACCAGCTCTGCTGAAATGCAGTTGAAAGAGATTAGCTGGCATGATTAAATTGGTACCCAAGCACCATTGCTTAAACACAAGGTCCGCACCCCACATGTATTGATTTTTGCTTTGTCTGATAAATGTAATCTTAAGTGACTGTTGCATGGCAGCTCAATATCTGACATACAGCCAACCCCTGGAGAGCCTTCTTGGGTAAGGAAAGCCTAGTAAACAATGTCTACAGTATAAGAGACACAGATGGGCCATTCTTCCCTGGCAGCAAAGGCTCAGACCTTCTTTTCCCATGTAAACAAACACTCATCGCATTGACAGCTCAGCCTCTTCCGTGCAGCTGGCATATGTTTGATGAGTTTCACAGAACCCATGCCATGACTACCCGTATTTATAGGGGAAATGCAGTTGTGGTTTAGGGACAAAGCTTACTGCTTTTTGTCATCTGCTAGTAAAGAATGGGGCAATAAGTGGTCTTATCAAGTGGCTTATTAGCGTTTAGAGAACGTGCCCTCTCACAGGAAGCTTATGAATGAGGCAATTAATGAGAGTGCACGATTGTGCCCAAAATGAGACTCACAATTATTTTTTTTTGCTTAGAATAAAGATCACGATTCTCACGGCGTAACATCATCTTTCACATTATACAAAAAAAAATGGGGTTAGCTTTTCTGTTTAGTTTTTAATGAATTCACTAAGCCCTGGTTCACACTGGTGCGATTTATCATGCAATATGACATGTCAAATCGCATGCCGGCAATGGCACCGTCCTAATCGGTGTGACGCCGCATCTGCACCGATTACAAAAAGCAGTTTCTGTATTACTTTTTGCGATTTCACCCCAGGATTTACCTGCACTGTAATCGCGCCCGAAATCGGGACTGATCAGTGGGAGTGAAATCGTGTGAGCACAGCTTCTCCTGCAGCCCAGTGTGAACCTGGGCTAAAGTGTGTTTAATTTTCGTCAGTTTTTTGTTGCATGCTAGTCTCATATCAAAAGTGAAGAGGTTACTTAAAGTGGAGGTTCACCCAAAAACTCAATTTTTAACCTTAGATTGGGCCTAATTACGGGAAGCAGAATCGGGTGTTTTGGTTCAAATCAATGCAGTACTTACCTTTTTTTAGATAGATGTTCTCCCGCCGCTTCTGGGTATGGGCTGCGGGACTGGGCGTTCCTACTTGATTGACAGCCTTCTGACCGTTGCATACAGCGAGTCACCAGTTTCCAAAAGTAGCCGAACATCGGTGCGCAGGCGCCATATAGCGCCGCACCGACGTTCGGCAACTCGTGACGCGCTGTATGCGACCGTCTGAAGGCTGGCAATCAAATAGGAACGCCCAGTCCCGAAGACCATACCCGGAAGCGGCGGGAGAACATCTATCTCAAAAAAGGTAAGTACTGCATTGATTTTAACCAAAACACCCAATTCTGCTTCCCGTAATTAGGCCCAATCTAATGCTTTAACATACAAAAATTCTTGTATGGCAGAATTTTAAAAGCAGCAGCAAACCTTACATGCTTGCTAATGTGACAGAACAACTCTGATTTTCACATTTAGTTAAATGTGAAAATCAGATGTTCTTTCACATTAGCAAGCATGTAAGGTCAGCTGGTTTGCTGCGGCTTTTAAAATTTAACATGTAAACAGTCCGTCAGATTTACATATACTGTATTTAAGCACATAAGCTCCGTTTTGTGTTGAAAATAACTTTAAATAAATACATTTTTGAGAATCGTGATCTTCATTTTATGCAAAAGAATCGCGATTCTCATTTTTCCCAGAATCGTGCAGCGCTACCCCGTACACACGATCGGATTTTCCACTCAAGCTTTGCTTACATACACACGGTCACACAAAAGTTCTCGGAGCTTTCGACCGTCAAGAACGCGGTGACGTACAACACTACACCGAGCCAAGAAAATGAAGTTCAATGCTTCAGAGCACGCGTCGAATTGTTTTCGAGCAAGCATCGGAATTTTGCACATCGGAATTGCTACAGATGATCGGAACCAGCTCTCAATCTTTTGCTTGCGGAAATTCCGCCAGCAAAAGTCCAATGCAGCATACACAGGGTCGGAATTTCCGTTCAAAAGCTCAAACCTCTTTGTTTCCCTGCAAAGGTTAAGCATAATGGGCTACTATGCATCGCATAGTAGTCCATTATGTGACACTTACCTGCAGGAGAAGCCCGCGATGCCCCCATCTTCCTTGCAAGTAGCAAGCGGGCATTCTTCACCCCTCTTCCTTCCAGGGCCGCGAACTGCGGCTCTGTAAGTGGCCGGAGTGGCGTGACGCTGCATGACGTCACTCCCGCGAATGCGCTTGGGAGCCTCCACTCACGGCATGACTCTAGTTAGAAACGGCACAGTGTGCCCTTTCTAACTCTGGCGAATGTGAAGAACAATTTGCCATACGGCGATTTGCAAATATCTCCTAGACCGTGCAGGTCTGGTAGATATTTCAAGCACCTACAGGCAAGCCTTAATCTAGGCTTACCTGTAGGTTAAAGTGGTTGTAAAGGGTTTACAACCACTTTAAATTGCCTAGTCCTTCTATGTGTATAGTCCTAGACAGCCATTTGGGTCCCTTAAATAACGCAGCAAAGAGGTATTACAACCCATGGATAAAGGATGCTGCACACCCCTGATAATACTTTGAAGAAAAGGAAATTTACCCCTAGGGGCTTTGTGTTGCAGCACGATATAAATAATGTACAAGTTCCCTTAAATAATGCAGTTCTCTTTTGCCTGTTTAATGTAGGCTTCAGCTTGTATAAGAGCAGTGTGAACAGCAAGCTTTGACAAAGCATTTGCAGAGCTTTTAGCAAGCTTTGTTGAAGCTTTTAAAGTACCATTCTGCTCCAGTTTGTGAATGCTGAACACAGATCCTAATGAGAGTGCTGATTGCCACTTTAAGCAAGCTGCTAGCAGGCTTTCAAGAAGTTCTGGAGCCTGCTAGCAGCTTGTCCTAAGTGGCAGTCAGCACTCCCTTTGGGATCTTGGTTCAACATTTACAAACTGGAGCTGCATGGTGCTTTAAGAGCTTTAACAAAGCTTGCTTAAAGCTCTGCACATATGTTGTCAAAGCTTGCTGTTCACAGGCTCGCATATGAGCTGAAGCCTGTGTGAAACAGGCCTTTGTGTTTGTAGAGTTATTATTGAACCTATACATGAGAGTTCATATGGCTCCATCAGTTTTGGGTAGATATGCCTGCAGCCTGTCTGATTCCTTCTGGGTTTTTTTTTTGGCGACAGTGGGAAATCTCTATTTCTTTCTATCTTCTCTAATGGTTCCATTCATTTAGAATGATAGATATTTAATTGCATAACATGCAGCAGAAGGAGTTAGACCCCATCATTTAACTTTAAAATTGTTATGGCTTTTGAGTTTGGCACCTTTTTAGTTTCATAAGTTTTTAAACCAATGCCAATCTGCTTTACTATATGTGTACAATCACTGTTTAATAAGTAAACATTTACTACATGACAAAGGATTCCCAGAGCACTGTGGATTCTCTAAACAGAAAGCACACCAGAGGAAGCCTGCTTTAAGACTGGCTTTGTGTGATTAAAGCCGCAGATGAGCCATCCAGTAAGGGATGATTTACTGCTCTGACTCATTCCTTTATGTGTGTGGAGATTTGCGCTATTGGTCTTTGAAAAAAAGCATGTAATTTTACTGTACATGTACAGTAACAATAAAGTTAAAGTCCATCTGGAAAAGGAGACTAATGCCTCGTACACATGCCAAAACAGGACGTTTTTCCCGACGTGATTCCTCTCAAGCCTGCCTTGCATACACACGTTCAGTCAAAAAATGTTCGACCAAAGCGCGGTGACGTACAACACGTACGACGGCACTATAAAGGGGACGTTCCATTCAAATGGCGCCACCCTTTGGGCTGCTTTTGCTGATCCTCATGTTAGTAAAAGTTTGGTGAGAGACGATTTGCGGCTTTTCAATCTTCGTGCTTTTCAGTCTGTTACAGCGTGACGAATGTGCTATCTCCATTACGAGCGCTAGTTTTACCAGAACAAGCGCTCCCATCTCATACTTGATTCTGAGCATGCACGTTTTTTTTTCCCCTTGGAAAAGCATACACATGAGCGGTTTTCGCGACGAGAAAAAGACTGTCGGGAAACACAACGTGAAAAAATAGAGCAGGTTGGATTTTTTTGCAGGCAGTTTTCTCATCGGGAAAACTACTATGGAGCATACACATGACCGATTTTCCAGACCAATCTAAAAAATTGCAGTTTTCTCGTCGGGAAAACCGGTCATGTGTACGAGGCATTAGGCTACATTCACACAGGCGATTTAGGCAGGTTTCGAAGAATCTTCTGATTCCTGCTGCAGGTAGGTGCAGCCTGCCAGCCCTGTTTACTATGACAGGTCGCAGCTATTCGCACAGCTCTTACCTGCTGGATGCAGTTTGTGGATGCCCAATGGCGACATGTCATTATAGTAAACGGGGCCGGCAGGTACACCTACCCGCTTACAGCCACAGTAGGTATCAGAAAGATGCCTGCTGCTGCAATTCGCACCAGCCTAAATTGCCGGTGTTATTAAACCCCCGCCTGAACAGTGTGAATAACTGAAAATATATACAAAACCACTTTGTATTCCCTTTAAATTTAATTTATATTCTACCAAAATTTTTATTTTATTGCACCATGGTACATAATTTGTTTTTTAAAGAATTACCTAATGACTTTGTTTTGGATTTGGTATAATTTCCTGTTATTTTGTTGCAGGCCTCCCTGCCATATGTCTGAATGTGTATTACATCCGACTGACTCAGCATATTAGATTATACAGAGCTCATTACAGAGCGGATCTGATCCAGCAAAAAGCAGGGCTTTATCCTGTCACAACAATCGGCGGAGGGTTTTAGAAGTGAGATTGCTGCAAAATCCCCCAGTGACCTGCACATATCGGTTTATTTTTTCATGAATAGTAGAATATTGCATGTGCGGGATAACCCTTTTCTTCCATATTTGAATATACAGTGCATGTCATTTAGTTTAGAAGATCGCGTTCTTATACGTTATCCTCCAACCTTTGTAAATTTACACTTTACATAAGCAATTACAAGCATTATTCTTTTTAGCCATTTTTCACTACTGATGTTTTTTAAACCCTCTACCTCACAGGTGTCAAACACAAGGCCCGCGGGCCGAATCCGGCCCTCCAGGCCATTTCATGTGGCCCTCGCACCTCTCCTGCAGCTGCAGAAGAGCTCCAGCCCTCCTCTGGCCCTCCTCCAGACCCTTACTTTCTGCTTTCAAGCAATGCATCCATCTTCTTCCCAGCAGCAGCATAAGGAACGGGGGGTGCACTGTGATGTAAGGGAGGGCGGGGGACTCAACTTCTGACATCTAATATATGGGGAGGGGATGCGCTGGACATCTAATCTTACATATCTGAGGGCAATCATAATGCTGATGCGGCACCCGATGAAATTGAGTTTGACATCCCTGCTCTACATTAAACAATTAATTGCTGTCCTAGTCCCATGAAAGAGCTTACAATCGAATGTGCCTGCAACAGACCTGCACAAATTGTAGGGCCAGCTTTTGTTTATTCTTTGGACTGTGGGATGACACACGAACACAGGAGAACCTGTAAACCACTACAGGCATTGTACTTGATGTTAATTAACCCTGGGGCCCTAGAGCTGTAAGGCGAGACAAAAGCAAATTGGTTGCTGATCCTGCTCTAATCCCTTTTGATTGACACTGATAAGGATTGCAATAGATACAGAATGTGCCCCATTTGTACTGTCTGTACTGGCATGGCTCCATGAGACACCGACTGCCTACTTGGACATCCTCCCTTGTATAGTGACAGGCCCAGGGTCAAGACTTTGACTAATTGCAATATCCCCCTGGTTTAGCATGAAGTTTGTAGCTGGGCCCATGGAACATCCACTGATCCCTAGGAATTTATTTTGGTTGCCTAGCGGATGACTTGGGTCTGAAGGCAAGTGTGTTAACCACTATCATTGTTAAAATGTTTAAGATGTGGGAGAGCATGCCGAAAGCACAGGAAAGTAAATGGACCCTTATTGTTAGGCCTCATACACACGACCGAGTTTCTCGGCAAAAACCAGCAAGAAACTTGCTGGGAGATATTTTTTTGCCGAGGAAACCGGTCGTGTGTACATTTCCGTCGAGGAAACTGTCGAGAAACTCGACAAACCAAAAAGAGAGCAAGTTCTCTATTTCCTTGACGGGAATGGAGAAAATTCGATTGTCGAGTTCCTCGACAGCCTAACAAGGAACTCGACGAGGAAAACGATGTGTTTCGCCCGTCAAGTTCCTCGTCGTGTGTACGAGGCTTCGCACTTTTATTTGTGAATTGATTGAATGGTTATCCTACCCAAAACTGCTATTACAGGTTTGGATGGCATTCGGGGAGGGTTGAACACCCTATCTGAATATCTCTTAGCGCTCTAAAAGTGAGGTTGCTTCTTCTAAATTCAGATTACCCACTGAAATCAACTTGGTGGCCATTCATAGTCTGTTCATTTTTGTTCACTTGGTAATGCAACAAGGGGACTTCATAGGGTGGTGAATTTTATTATCTCCTACTTTTAAGACAGAATCTAATTGGTGGAGTGGAGACGGCTGATGGGTCGAGTGTAGTGTGCAGTTGGATTACATTCAGCATATGAAAGTCCTGCTTTGAGCAACTTCTTGCCTCCTGTGAGCCCATCCTCCTGGATCTTGATTGTTTCACTACAGAGCTCTTTTTTACCAAGTACATATACCGTAATTAATATATTTTTTAGTATGAAATGAATCTAAATGAAACAATACATTTTTTATCTTTCAGCAACAACTACAGGCCTACGTCGCCTGGGTGAATTCACAGTTAAAGAAAAAAGCTGGGGTTGATCCAGTTCAAGACCTACGTCTCGACCTTCGGGATGGGGTGGTGTTGGGTCATCTGATTGAAATTGTGGGTAAGTACACAGACTTGTGTAGAGGTATCTTGTAATTTTTTTTATACAATACTATTCTTTTTCTACTAATTATCCATTAAATGTATTGCTATTGTAAAACTGAAAACCGGGTGCCTAACACTTGGTGACCGGTGTGTCTCTCAGGCCTCGTACACACGACCGAGTTTCTCGGCAAAAACCAGCAAGAAACTTGCTGGTATTTTTTTTTTGCCGAGGAAACCTGTCGTGTGTACATTTTTTGACGAGGAAACTGTCGAGGATCCCGTTGAGCCAAAAAGAGAGCATGTCTTATTTTTGCTCGACGGGAATGGAGAAACTTGCCTTGTCGAGTTCCTCGACAGCCTAACAAGGAACTCGACGAGGAAAACGATGTGTTTCGCCCGTCGAGTTCCTCGGTCGTGTGTACGAGGCTTTAGGTATGAGCTTGGTTCACAGTCATTATTCTTGGATGTGAAATAGCTGTGCATGGCATAAGATACTACAATGGTGACTACAACCAAGTTCTTTGTACTCTGGCTGTTCTTCTCAGTCCTATGCCCATTGATTAACATTAGAGTGAAGCAGTTAGTGGGGAGCTAGCCAGGTGACCCCTCCTTTTCCCGTTTTAGCTTTGCAGCTTCCTGGGTCGCCTGCCTACAAAAAGAAAAAGTGCATTTTAAATGCCAAAGCTGAACAATTGAGTACTTGTTGAGCCAGTGTTTGTTATCTTAAGGGATTCGGTCAGTCACTACTAGGCATAGAGATTTTTAGTTACAAAGACTGACCAATAATGGCTCAATGTTTCCATGACAACAATATATTTGCTCGCCCTTGGACAAGTCACTCTATAAATGGCATCCACCACAATCCTCACCCTGTGCCTGCATGATAAATCTGATCCTTCAGTCTTCTCTACAGAGGAGTGAAGGATAAGGACCTACAGTATGTGCAAGGAGATGTTTTCAACAAGCTGCAAATCTTCATTTGCAATAATAATGAGCGGTTTCAATCTTGGATCAGTCCACCCACCCTAATGTGATATTTTATTTTTTGGTATGGCAAACGATGCTTGAAACTTGAAACAGTGCAAAATCTGGTGCAGCGGTTCATGGTAGCCAATCAGCTTATAACTTTAGCTTGTTTAACCGCTTGCCGACCGCCGCACGCAGATGTACGTCGACAGAATGGCACGGGCAGGCAGATTGGTGTACAGGTACGTCCCTTTAAATTTGCAGCCCAGCGTGCCTTGTGAGCGTGTTCGCGGGTCACGGAAACTTGATGTTCCCGTGCGGCCCGCGATTGCAGTCGGCAAAGGCAGAACAGGGGGATGCCTTTGTAAACAAGGCATTCCCCTATATTGCCTAGTGACACTGTTACTGATGGCTGTTCCCTGTGATCAGGAACGGTCATCAGTGACGTGTCACGTGTAGCCACGCCCCCTAACAGTAAGAATCGCTCCCTAGTGGGTAACCTCTTCACTGCCAGTGACATTTTCACAGTTATCAGTGCATTTTTATAGCACTGATCGCTGTAAAAATGATCGCTGTCTGAATGTGAATGGTCCCAAAAATGTGTCAAAGGTGTCCGATGTGTCCGCCATAATATCGCAGTCCCGATAAAAATCGCAGGTCGCTGCCATTATTGGTAACAAAAAATATTATTAATAAAAATGCCGTAAAACTACCCCCTATTTTGTAGACGCTATAATTTTTGCGCAAACCGATCAATAAACGCTTATTGTGATTTTTTTTTTCTTTTTACCAAAAATATGTAGAAGAATACGTATCGGCCTAAACGGTGGAAAAAAAAGTTTTTTTATATATTTTTGGGGCATGTGTCAATCCTTTCCACAATGGTTGCAATTATTAACGCTTTATCTGCTGTATTCTTGTAAAATTCAGACTCCATTGAATAATGAGGGCAGCTGAAGTATTGGAGGAGATAAATACAGCTTGGTTTAATTTCATTCTAAATGGTGTTCTTTAATGTATTCAGAGTACAAATAACCCAATTTTACATTATAATACACGTCACATTAAATCACTGTGCCAATCTAAGTGGTCATGAAAGTATATTTAAATTCTAAAACCTCCATAATGAGTACAGATAAATGTGCCACTTGCTCCATTATTCTACATTGAATAGTATTTTAATCTGCTCTTTTATACATTGTGCAGTCTTGCATAATTACAAACGTAGGACCAGCCTAAGGTACTACTGAGTTTGACCCCTGCCGTATACATCTACTTCTATCATGACACAGAAAGAAAATCACACTTTCCCTGTTTAAATCAGAAAGGCACATTACAAAATAAAGTATTACATAAATTGTAGAAAAGGGTTAGTATTTTATCCAGTCCTGAGATTTACACAATCCTAGTGGGTTAGGAAGTATCACTTGGTTACCCTCCTGACCTCAGCTGTTGAGTGGAAAGTGATAGAGCAGCAGAATACTGATGAATCCTCTCTCTATTCTCTCCTCCTGTCAGAATATACAGTATGCATGCAGCACAACCGATTGGCCCCCAATTGGAGAACTGCTGTGCTGGGGATTTCTGCAAGAGACTGGTACACAATAAAAATTATATTCTGTGATGTTGTAATGAAAGTATAACTGCATTACTGTTATTGCTTTTTTTCATAGCTGCTTTGATTTCTGATCTAATAGAATACATGCATGGCATAGATTACTATTTCCACTCCACCTCTACTTATGGTTGAAAGGTGTGCATGATGCTTAAATATTGTCCCTTATCACATATCAGAGAAGCTGGCATCGGACTGTTCACACCCTGCTAAGGAATGGATGTATTGGATGCAGTCACATAGACAGTCTCATAGAAAAACTAACCACCATAGAAGAAAGATTATACCGACAGTGGAGAAGCCTTGGAATAATGATTGGGGGGATTTACTAAAACTGGAGCCCTCAGAAACTGGTGCAGCTGTGCATGGTAACCAATCAGCTTCTAACTTCAGTTTGTTCAATTATGCTTTGACAATAAAACCTGGAAGCTGATTGGTTACTATGCAGAGCTTCATCAAACTTTGCACGCTCCAGTTTTTTAGTAAAGCTCTCCCACTAATAGTTGTAAAATTGTGGTCAAGGGGAGTAGGGGTACAATGATGAGGGAATAACATGCAGTTAATCTGATGCCTCGTACACACGTACGGGTTTCCCGTCGGGAAAACTACCATCAGAGCTTTCCCGGCCGTGTGTATGCTGCATCGTAGTTTTCCCGACATGAAAACTCCTAGAAAAAAAAGAGAACCACCTCCCTTTTTTCCCACCGGAATTCCCGGCATTTTTTAAGCTGGCAGTTTTCCTATGGCTTATGGCTTTCGGCTTTTGGGGGTTATACCGGGATGATGCCTGCAGCTGCAGGCATCATCCCTGTACCGTTGTTTAGATTGGGCGATCGGCTTTCCGGTGATAACAACCGATACGGCTAAAAGCCGCTTGATTTGTTATCCTGGAGGAGCGGGAGGGGACATCCCCCCCTCCTGCCGCCTACGCGGCGCTGACCGGCCTCCTGTCCCACCGGGAGACCCGCACCAGGATGCGCCTCTTCCGGTGCCTAGCCACAGACTGCAACAAAGCCATAAACGGCTTAGTTCCAATCTCCTGACTGTAAACACGGAAGCGACGTCACGACATCACTTCCTGTTTACTCGGTGGAGCATTCCCAACCAAAGCTCTCATGGCAGTTTTCCTATCGGGAAACCCTGCCGTGTGTAGGGGGACAAAGTCACCGAGCAAGGTTCTTGGTTTTCCCCTCGGGTTTCCGGCGGTAAAAAGGGAAAACTGTACGTGTGTACTAGGCATTACATGCTCTTGCTATTTTCAAATGGGGGAACTTTTGGATTTTTGCAGGATGAGGATAGTGCCTCTCTGGCCATTCAGATTATACATGTGGCCAGTAGTAATTTATATTGAGATTAAGACCCCTTTCACACTGAGGAGCTTTTTAGGCGGTACATCGCTAAAAATAGCGCTGCTATACCGCCTGAAAAACTCCTGCCCAGCAACTTCAATGTGAAAGCCGAAGGGCTTTCACACTGAGGCGATGCGCTGGCAGGAGAGAAAAAAATCTTTGGAGCGGTATGTATACCGCTCCTTCCCATTTAAAACAATGGAAAAAAGCGGGGTAATACCGCCCGCAATGCGCCTCTGCAGAGGCGCATTGCGGGCGGTATTAAGCCTTTATCGGCCGCGGCAAATCCGACGGTATAGCGCCGATATTTTTAGCGCCGCTATACCGCCACCGCGCCTCCCGCCCCAGTGTGAAAGGGGCCTAAGTAGTAATTTCTGTCTACATGTCTTTTTAACATCTGGCTTCAGTATTTTCTGTATTCCATCTATTGCAACTATATATATATATATGCTGCATATTATGGTTATCTATTCCCTTTGCCCCTCATTTCCTCTGGCAATTACTGTGAAGCTAGGAAGTTTAAGAATGTCAAGAGAATAATAGGATTGCGCTGGCTGTAATGCACACTCAGAACTCTTATGGAGCTGATTCATAATTGCAATTTCTTTGATCACTTATTTGTAATCTGACACATGTAACCAAGCAGCAAGCCAGCAACATCCATATGAAAGTCTTACATCAATGCAATTAATTGACTGGCTTATATTAATGTGAAATGTACCTAATAGATTTTATATGGAAGGATTTGTTGCCGATGGCAAAAAAATTCAAAAGGGAAAAGGCTCATGATGATCCCAACAGTTAAGCAGACTTTAATGTTAAAGTTCTGCTATAATCCACAGTGATAGGTGGACTGGCACTTTAACCATGGAAACTGATTGGTGATTTCATGAATCAAACCCTGTCTAAACAGCAACAGACAAAATCAGAATATTTGCCAGCTAGTACAACTGATATTTTGAGCAGTCAGCTTAACATTTACGAAAATGATGGCTAAAAAAAAAATTGTTTCGGATATAGTAGGGAAAAGTTAAAACCCATTATTTTATTCATTTATGTATTTATTTTTGCTGTTTGTATCCCATTAGGGAAATTTTCCTTCACTTTGTGTCCCAGAGACTAAACAGAAAGAGGACATTTCCCAAACTTAGCTTAGTTGTCCCCAGAACAGCTGTCATCATTGGAAGATCTTCTCTAGATTTTGTTCTGGGGATAACTGTAAAATTATGGATTTCCCCCTCACTTTCATCTCGTGACATTGGTCACCAGTACATATAGAAGGGTGATCTCCCCTAATGAGGACACACCAACAGCAATAAAAACCTGATACCAACAAAAACAAAAAAAAGAAATTAATGAAAAATACTAGCTACAGAGCTGATGATTTAACCTCCCCGCATTAGCAAAATGGAGCTAGATTTTAACAATATTTGTTTTAGTGCCGGTTCACACTACCGTGACTTGGGATCCGGCTTGTGTCGCCCCAAGTCGCGCGACATGAGAAATTCAATTGAAGTGAATGAGATTCGTCTTAATGCACACTATTGAAGTCTCTCCAACTTCAGAAAAGGTTCCTGTACGACTTCTAGGCAACTTGTACCCATTGATTTCAAATTCGGATCACTGTCTTAACTGAAGCAACTTTACAGGAAAAGAAAATAGTTTACTCAGGCAAACCCCTCCCTCCCACAGAACTGATTATTCTGTGATTGGCCACAGCCAAAGTCGCCTGTCCTGGAGGCAACTTTGTAAGTTGCTCCAAGTCGCGCAGAAGTCGCCTTGCAAAGTCGCGCTGTGAGTCGGGTTGCCCCTGTGTGTACAGGCACTAATGGTTGCTTTATAACTTTCTTGAGATTTATTGCCTATTACTTATTTTTAGTCAGATTGATATTTTTTATGATTTTGCTATTTAAAATGCAATAGTGGATAAATAAAAGAAGAAAATTGAATACATACTTGCCATAATTTTGCTTTCTTGACAAGCTCCAGCATACTGGTGGGTGTAGATAGCTCCATGTCAACATACTGGTGGAAAACAGCAATGATAAGATCTTTCAGCCCAAGTTTATAGTTGTAAGGCCCCGTACACACGGCCGAGGAACTCGACGTGCCAAACACATCGAGTTCCTCGGCGTGTTCAGTCCTGGAGCCGCCGAGGAGCTCGGCGGGCCGAGTTCTCCCATAGAACAACGAGGAAATAGAGAACATGTTCTCTATTTCCTCGCCGAGATCCTCGTCGGCTTCCTCGGCCGAAAGTGTACACACGGCCGGGTTTCTCGGCGGAATTCAGCTTCCGACCGAATTTCTGGCTGAATTCTGCCGAGAAACTCGGTCGTGTGTACGGGGCCTAAGAGATTCCGGCTCAACACAATAATAAGTCATGCAAGTGTGTATCAAGGAACAAGAGGCAGCCTTGTATATCATTTTTAAAGGGGGCACGCCAAACCGCTGCTTATGATGCTGCCATACCATACATGGAGGTGGGGGCAGGGGAAGCCGTCCGTGTCAGGAGAACACAGTGATTATTGCTAAGTGGCTATACCTAGCAATAATAGCAATAATCACATGTAAAATCCAACAGGCTGTTGTACCCACGTTGATTGATCAATCAATTAGGTACATTCGGCCTGACCATACATGGCCTGAATCTTGGCTGGTTTCTGCTAAGCTGGCCGAGATTCGAACCGTCTATGGCCAGCTTTGGATTTGTAGGTCAAGGGGATTGTTTTGACCAGGATGCAATTGTTCAACTTGACATTTCCTTCACCTGGAAATCACAAACAGGTTGTCAGAAGTTCTGAAGCTAGCCATAACTTGTATGTACACCTGTAAAGATTTGCCCACATCTAAATGATTTACTTGCCGAATATCTGAAGACAAGAACATAAGGAGTACATTTTACCGTTTTAAGATACTAGTTTGTGAACATCTTTAGGGTGAACCCTGTCGTGGGTACTAACACAACTCTGCCAGCAAAAAAGGTGGTGAAGGTTTTTTTTAACCCCTAATGCAACAATCTCAAAAACGATCCTTTCGTTGTTGTCTACTGGACCCAGGAGAGGTAATCGTCTTAAAAATACTGTAGGTCTGAACCGGGATGCAAACGACAGATAAGCGAGCTATATTGACCCAGTCTCACTCTAAAATCTGAGTGACATCCTTCATCAGCTTGCTGCTATAAGTGCCTTCTTGTATTTTCAAATAAGCCACTGCTGTCACTTTGTGGTTATGACTAAAGCCCTATACACACGATCGGTCCATCCGATGAGAACGGTCTGATGGACCGTTTTCATCAGTTAACCGATGAAGCTGACTGATGGTCAGTCGTGCCTACACACCATCAGTTAAAAACCCTATCGTGTCAGAACGCGGTGACGTAAAACACAACGACGTGCTGAAAAAAATGAAGTTTAATGCTTCCAAGCATGCGTCAACTTGATTCTGAGCATGCATGGATTTTAAAGCGATGGACGTGCCTACAAACGATCGTTTTTTTTTATCGGCTAGGTATCCATCGGTTAGATTTAAAACAAGATTGCTTTTTTTTTCCATAACGGATGGGGCATACACACGATTGGTTTGGTTCGATGAAAATGGTCCATCAGACCGTTCTCATCGGTTTGACCGATCGTGTGTATGCGGCATAAGGCCTTATAGGCTGAAACCTTTCCTATTGCGTTTGTCTACTGTGTCTTGTCAATAAATACTTCAATTGTTTAAGAGCTACGACCGGAGTGCGGATCATCTTTTCTTCACTGCTGTCACTTTGTCCATCTTTAATAAAACACACTTTCCCCATATCTACTGTTGTAAGGCCACTAAAGCTTGAAAGGCTGCCCTCAGCTCTGTAATGTTTGATACCACCCTCATTGAGGGAAAAGCCCATACCCCCTGAGCTGTTTCCCCCAGACTGCGGACGTTCACCCAATCTCATTGACATTGAGGACAATCCAGAGTGCAGGGACAAGAGAATGAGAATCCTGTTTATCCACCATTGAAGACTTTGTCTCATATTTGGAGAAACTAGGATTCAGTCTTCAGATTGCCTTTGGCCTAGGAATCCTTTCTGAAAAGGCCAAGATATCCAGTGAGCTCATTTGACCATTGGTACTGCAGAGATCATAATCCCCATCACCCTGAAACACTTGGCCGCTGACATGTAGATTGCAGCTCAAGCCTTCAGCATTCTCCATTGGACTATTGGAATCTTCTCTGCAGGGAGCAACATGGTTTATGCAGGCTCCCACGTACACACTCCAGTTCAGCTGTCTCTGGAAGATCTTCTGTCAAATATGTATCTGAAAGTGCTAGAAACCAAGAACATAGGAACCTGTTGGTGAATAAAAGAGAATCTTCTTCGTAATAGCAACGAGAAAGCAGGCATCCACATTCTCTGCATTGACTGGTCTTTAGAAGGGGTTGGCATGTTTGAGAAAGTAATGTAAGAGAAAACCCTGTTATAATGATAAAAGATAGTCTGCCATAGCAACCCACTTGTGCACCCAAGAACGCACCTGGGCACCATACAGGGAATAAGTCAGTACAGTATGTGCAGAAGACAGTAGATTGGTGGCTTCTTCACCACAAGTGAAGCTGTTCTAATTTAAACTAGCTGTCCAAGGTGGGCAAAAATCACATGGCATGAATGCACCAGCTGTCAAAATGGTAACACTGTGGCTAGTGAGTGCACAATGCTATATCTGAGGGTAGTGGGAATGGAGTAAACACGCATTAGTATACATACTGTGCTATCGGCAAAAAGGTTTTAAATAAATGCTTGATAATTAATATACTGTAGGTCAATGCATGCATTAGAAACATTGCTTTTCTCTCTTACAGCCGGTGAGAAGCTCAGTGGAATTCATCAGCAGCCAAATAACACACAGGAAATGAAGGACAATGTGGAACAAGTACTTCAATTTATGGCTTCTAAAAAGATCAGGATGCATCAAACAACAGCAAAAGGTAGGCGTAGCAGTGTGAAGTTCAGTTCAGCATTTCTTATAGTTGGACACTAACGCCGCGTACACACGGTCGGACTTTTGACCGGGTAAAACTCTGTCTGAATTTCCGACAGAAAAATAGAGAACCTGCTCTCTATCTAAAGTCCATCGGAAATTCTGATGGAAAAATTCCGATGGGGCATACACACGGTCGGAATATCCAATGGAAAGCTCCCATCTGACTTTTTCTATCGGAAATTCCGATCGTGTTTACGCGGCATAAGTTGTATTACTCTATGGATGAAAACATCTACATGGCAACATGAAAATTGGGTGTCCTGGGGAGCCGCCATCCCTGCTGTGGCCAAACTGGTATTTGAACTGTCTGTCAATTTTTTTTATTTATCCAGGTCATGGTATAGCTAATCATATTCATATTCAACTGGACTTGTTCTATAAAGTTATACAGTAGATTTTTGCTACCCATCCAAGCTGCTTCTTTAGATCTGTTGAGTGTCAGGAACATGCCTCAGGATTTATAGTCATACTTGTAACTTGTCATCGTAATCCAATCACGCTGAGGCAAGGTGTGAAATTTGTGACTCGACCCTTTTCTAATTATATAATCCAATAACCTTCTTGTAATAAAGTTTGGGCCATGTGTTATTCATTTGAGTTCATTGCTGTGGTAGAGATTTTAAAACAGCCTTGTATGTGGTTGACAGATGTTGTCAAAGGTCCCCACTCCATTTAGGGATAGTTGTTCCAGTTTAACATAGGTAGCCACTTTTGTGCCTTTTTCAAATAATTTGTACTCTGTGTCCAAAATGTGTCCCGACTTATCTTTGATCTAATGTCCCTTTTCATTAACATGGAGGAGTGAGGCTGGTTTCACACTTATGCAAATTGAATGCAGGTTTGCGTCTTTGGCTCCCTGAAGGGTCCTGTGCATCTTTGGCACCTTTCGGGTCCGAATTCGGACCTAATTCAGACCTGAAACAGTGAACGGTGACGCACCAAACCCCCTGCTGTGCCCTGCATCGCACATAGAGTGAACCCAGCCTCAGGCCCCGTACACACGGCCGAGAAACTCGACGAGCAAAACACATCGTTTTGCTCGTCGAGTTTCTTGTCAAGCCGCCGAGGATCTCGGCGGGCCAACTTTTCCCATTGAGGAACGAGGAAATAGAGAACATGTTCTCTATTTGGCCCGAGGAGATTCTCGTCGGTTTCCTCGGCCGAAAGTGTACACACGGCCGGGTTTCTCGGCAGAATACAGCTCCGACCGAGTTTCTGGCTGAATTCTGCCGAGAAACTCGGTCATGTGTACGGGGCCTCAGAGTCAGAGTCCTGACCTGCAGAGGCTTCTCTCCTATGTTGAGCCATCCGTTTTGGTCCTCCCAGGTTTTTGCTTCCCTCACTACACTGAGTTGCATATACCAGATTACTTCACTTGTGTTTGGGTTTTTGTTTTGGACTCAACATTCAAATACAAGCAAAGTAACCATATTTAGGGTCAGTCTATCTATAAATGTGGAATGTGTTGCTATACTTACTAGAACAGCCTTTCTCAGCTTTTTTAACATGGAGAAACCCTTGAAATAACTTTCCGGTCTCAGGGAAACCCCTGCTAATAATTAGTATATTTCCAGTTCAACCAGTCCAGTTGAACATGACTAACTGCTGCTAGCTATATTGAGAGTGGTTGACACAGGAAAAGCTGTAGGAGCCAAAACTTTGGTTTTAGGTTCTTTATCTTTGTCATTTGGCAGTGATAAACAGCCAATGTTCTAAATCCAATGATCGATTAGAAATGCAGATTTCACTACCATTTCATCATATACGCTTAAAATATTTTTAGATTTGAGTTTAACGTGAACTTTTGCATTGACCTTGTGCAACACAGAAACAGGTTATCTTTAATGTCCCTCTTCCCTGTATCACATAGACACTCTTCCTTCCTATTGCCATCCCCCTATTTACAGTGCCTTGAAAAAATATTCATACCCCTTGAAATTTTCCACATTTTGTCATGTTACAACCAAAAACATAAATGTGTTTTATTGGGATTTTATGTGATAGAACAACACAAATTGGCACATAATTGTGAAGTGGAAGGAAAATGATAAATGGTTTTCATTTTTTTTTTCCAAATAAATATCTGAAAAGTGTAGCGTGCATTTATTTTCAGCCCCCTTTACTCTGATACCCCTAACTAAAATCTAGTGCAACCAATTGCCTTCAAAAGTCACCTAATTAGTAAATAGTGTCCACCTATGTGTAATTTAATCTCAGTATAAACACAGCTGTTTTGTGAAGCCCTCAGAGGTTTGTTAGAGAACCTTAGTGAAAAATCAGCATCATGAAGGCCAGAGAACACACCAGACAGGTCAGGGATAAAGTTGTGGAGAAATTTAAAGCAGGGTTAGCTTATAAAAAAAATACCCTAAGCTTTGAACATCTCATGGAGCACTGTTCAATCCATCATCCCAAAATAGAAAGAGTATGGCACAACTGCAAACCTACCAAGACATGGCCGTCCACCTAAACTGACAGGCCGGGCAAGGAGAGCATTAATCAGAAAAGCAGCCAAGAGGCCCATGGTAAACTCTGCAGGAGCTGCAGAGATCCACACCTCAGGTGGAAGAATCTGTCCACAGGACAACTGTTAGCCGTGCACTCCACAAATCTGGCCTTTATGGAAGACTGGCAAGAAGAAAGCCATTGTTGAAAGAAAGCAATAAAAAGTTCCATTTGCAATTTGCGAGAAGCCATGTTTGGGAGACAGCAAATAATGGAAGAAGTTGCTCTGGTCAAATGAGAACAAAATTCAACTTTTTAGCCTAAAAGCAAGACGCTACCTGTGGAGGAAAATTAACACTGCATATTACCCTAAACACACCATCCCCACTGTGAAGCATGGTGGTGGCAACATCATGTTGTTGGAATGCTTTTCTTCAGCAGGGACAGTGAAGCTGGTCCGAGTTGATGGGAAGATGGATGGACCCAAATCTTAGGAGAAAACCTGCTAGACTCTGCAAAAGAGACAGAGGTTCACTTTCCAGCAGGACAACAACCCTAAACATACAGCCAGAGCTACAATGGGATGGTTTAGATCACAGCATATTCATGTGCTAGAATGGCCCATTTAAAGTTCAGACCGAAATCCAATTGAGCATCTGTGGCAAGACTTAGGAATTGCTGTTCACAGGCGCTCTCCTTTCAATCTAACAGAGATTGAGCTATTTTGCAAAGAAGAATGGGCAAAAATGTCACTGTCTAGATGTGCAAAGCTGGTAGAGACATCCCCCAAAAAAATTGCGGTTATAATTGCAGAGAAAGGGGGTTCTACAAATTATTGACTCAGGGGGGCCGAATACAAATGCACGCCACACTTTTCAGAAATTTAGTTGAAAAAAACATTTATCATTTTCCTTCCACTTCACAATTATGTGCTACTTTGTGTTGGTCTAACATAAAATCCCAATAAAATACATTAATATTTTTAGTTGTAACATGACAAAATGTGGAAAATGTCAAGGGGTATGAATACTTTTTTAAGGTATTGTAGCTGCTGGAAGCTGAAGAAGCCATGTAAGTTATAAATTGCTTAAAGCTGACCAGAGTAAATGAATGAATTTCTTCATCCACACAAGCAAAGTGGATGGAGGAATTCATCCTATTGAGACTACATATAATGACATTAACATTCCACTGTCAGAATAAACTAGTTGGCTGCAGCCGCTGATCGAGAAACATTTTCCAACATTCCAGTTTGACAGATCGACTTCTGTCGAGGGGAAGCGGCACACCTAAATGTGGCCGATGTGGCAGCAGGCAGTCCCTCTGTACATGATCAGAATAAAGCTTTGCTGGATGCCTTTTTGTATTTACCTTTTTGTGTTTAGTACAATGCCTATACACCAAAAGTAGCAAATTTTCTCATACGTGTCTTAGCCAAATTTTTGTTTTCTATGGGCCAGATTCACAGAAGAGATACAACGGCGTATCTCCTGATACGCCGTCGTATCTCTGAGATCCGCCCGTCCTAACTATGCGACTGATTCATAGAATCAGTTACGTATAGATAGCCATAAGATTCGACAGGTGTAATTGACTTACACTGTCGGATCTTAGGATGCAATTCTATGCCGGCCGCTAGGTGGCGATTCCATTGCGGTCGGCGTAGAATGTGCAAATGACTAGTTACGGCGATCCACGAAGATCTGTGCGTTCGTCGCAATCCCGTACGTCGTCGCTAGTCGTTTTTACCCGTCGCAAAGTTACACCTGCTTTAACATGGCTTATCTTTAGATCAGCTGTGTTAAAGTATGGCCGGCGTTCCCGCGTCGAATTTCGAATTATTTTTTTTGCGTAAGACGTCCGGGAATACGAAACGCCGTAACGCACGTCGCATTTAAAAAAAACCGTTGGGGCGCCGTAATTTCGCGCAAAGCACTTCGGGAAATTTAAACACGGAGCATGCGCAGAACGCGCCTAATTTAAATGGTGCCCGCCCGCATTTACATTGCACCGCCGCAAGTTTACAGGTAAGAGCTTTGTGAATCAGGCACTTATGCTGTAAACCTGCGGCGGTGTAACGTAAATCAGATACGTTACGCCGCTCGGGAGCAACGTAATTGTCTCTGAATCTGGCCCTATATTCTTACCCTTGTTGTTCAGAAACTCCTTTTTGTTGAAGTTGACATGAATCAAATGAAATTCCACACATTGGTAGTTTTGCGATTGTTCTCATCTGAATAGATGGAAGTCTGCTTCAGAAAAGTAATAAACATCAAATTAAAATGACTTGTGCTGATTACAAGATAAATCTACATAAGACACATCTGCTGCCTGACACACTGCTGGAGTTTTTCCTATTGGTGAGATCTATCATCGGAGGTTATATGAGGGCAGCATCAAGTCTAGGTGTGCACATGTGTAACTGGTAGAGCTCCACTTACTAACTAGCAAAGTAAAGATACAAGTAAAGTTAAAAATACAAATGCAACTACTACTGTATGCAGCCTTAAAGTGGATGTGAACCCAAAAAAAATGTATTTATTTTTTTGATGCCACAATGTACAATATAAGATTTCCTATCATCTGTGCCCAGTCTTGCCACACAGAGTTAATCCAGCTCTGAGCAATCCTCTTTTATTGTTCAGTGAAATAAAACGGACTTACAGAGAAAAACCTGAGTCTGTTCCGCCCCCTTGCTGTGAGTGACAGGTTATTTACATATCTCATGCACTAGCCTGGAGACTGGCATTTTTTAATTCCCACCTCCACCCCTTTTCTGAAGTCATGTGGTTACTTTTCTGGATTTTGACTGGATGTTAGTGATCATAGCAGAATTTAGTGTAAGGAATACACAGGATTGCATGTTGACAAGGGGAGTGTAGAGGAGGGTGGGGAGTCTACTGGCATCACGACTCCACCCACCGAGCTCCAGACAACAGATCCACCCACAGAATCTGCAGTTTTTCAGTTCTGTTTACAGACAGAGGGGAAAGTATATCCTTATAGATCAGCACTATGGCAGTAGTTTAGAAAGGATGAGAGTGGGTTTACATCCACTTTAAGCAGGCCATATATTATGCAATTTTTTTTTCTTTCCACCATCCTGGAGCACTATTGTGCTCTGCCGGTGTGGTGTCTTCCCTGCCAGCAGAACACAATGATTAATGTTGCTTATAGCCAGCGGCAATAATCTTTTGGGAAAAACCTGACAGGCTGATTGTACACAAATCGATCCGTAAAAAGACTTGTGTACCACCAGGGTGCCCATACATGGATTGAAATTCAGCCGGTTCAGTAGGGACTGGCCGAGTTTCGATCCATGTATGGCTGGCTTTAGAGCCTTAGGCAAAGTTTACACATGCGACAGCATTTGCTGCCTCTCTGAAAAGAAATCTACAGTGGATCACTGCCAGCTAATGGCAAAAGGGACAATTATTGCCATGGCTGTGGCATGTGTAATCCCCAGTTAGACTGCCTTTGCAGCTAAACCCCCCTGGCGGTATTCCCGAGTCTGACTCGGGGTGAGATTTTTGTGCTGCGATCGGTAACCCCGAGTGAGGCCCCGTACACACCATAGAATCCATCCGCAGATAAATCCCAGCAAATGGGTTTCAGCGGATAGATCCTATGGTGTGTACACGCCAGCGGATCTTTATCCGCGGATATTTATCCCCTGGGATGGATTCCAGCAGATCGAATATTCGCTGACATGCAGAACAAATCCATCTGCTGGAATCCATCCCAACGGATGGATCCGCTGGTCTGTACAGACTCACCGGATCCATCCGTCCTAAGGGATCCCCCGCATGCGTTGTAATGATTTGACGCATGCGTGGAATTCCTTATATGACAGCGTCACGCACGTCGCCGCGTCATAATCGCGGCGACGGCGCGACACGTCATCGCCAGAGGATTTCGGCACGGATTTCAATGCGATGGTGTGTACACGCCATCGCATAGAAATCTGCTGAAATCCTCGAGAGGATTTATCCGCGGAAACGGTCCGCTGGACCGTATTCGCGGATAAATTCTCCCGTGTGTATGGGGCCTCAGACTCGGGCTCGCCTCGCTGGATCCACAGGCAGTGTTTTCTTACCTTGTCCCTGGATCCAGCGATGCCACCGCGCTGTGTGAGCGAGTGGGACCTCACTCGATTCACACAGCGTCCTCCTGTGCCGCTGATCTCCGTTCCCTGCGACGTTACGACGCACGGGAGCGGAGAACGGCGCCAAATTCAAAAACGTAAACAAACACATTACATACAGTATACTGTAATCTTATAGATTACAGTACTGTATGTAAAAAATACACACCCCCCTTGTCCCTAGTGGTCTGCCCAGTGCCCTACATGTACTTTTATATAATAAAAACTGTTCTTTCTGCCTGCAAACTGTAGATTGTCCATAGCAACCAAAAGTGTCCCTTTATGTCAAAAATGGTTTTAGAGCAGCTAGAAAACAGCGATAATAAATTATAATCACTTGCAGAATTGTGCGATAGCGATTTGTGGGGAAATTCGTCATAAAAAAATAAAAGTAATGACAGCAACAATTCTGCAACTGAGCAAATTTCAGTGATTTTGAGTTGATTACATTATTGAATAATTGTTATTATAATTATATTATTATTTGTTATAATTATTTATAATTAATTATTACAGTTGGAAAAAGCAATGCTCAACCACCTATATCGGGGATATGCAATTAGCGGACCTCCAGCTGTTGCAGAACTACGATTCCCATGAGGCATAACAAGACTCTGACAGCCACAAGCATGACACCCAGTCAGAGGCATGATGGAACTTGTAGTTTTGCAACAGCTGGAGGTCCGCTTATTGCATATCCCTGAGCAGCTCCAGTCTGCTGTAATACCATTAGGCCTCATGCACACTGGAAATTTTTACAGCTGCTGTTCTTTGGCTTCAGACATTTTTTTCTGCAGCCAGTAAACTCTCCAGCATCTTTTCATGACATACCTCAATCGGGAAAATACCTCATTATGGCCACTATTCGGAGCTGACAATCATAGTAAAATATGGTTAGATCTCGTCATGTCTAGGCTAATGCTTGTGACATTCATTTTTTTTATATATATATATTGATAGACCCTTAGTTTTGTCTTTCATTTGCAGTGTGGTTCCAGGAGAGGTCAGGAAAGGCAGGACCAAATGCATCTTTTTTAGGTAGCAGGGACATTTAAATATAGTTTTATCACTATTTAGGGTTGATTTACTAAAGGCAAATAGACTGTACACTCTGAATGTGCAGTTGCTCCAGAGCTTAATTAATGAAATGAAGCTTCACTTTTAAAAAGAATGCCCAATCACATGCATGTAAAAAAAAAAAAAAGCATTTCTGCTTACTCATGATTGGCTGATGGAAGTCAGCAGAGCTTCCTCTCTTTTACCAAGCTCTGGAGCAAATGTAGAGCAAATGTAATTTGCAGAATGTACAGCCTCTTTGCCCCTAGTGAATCCACCCCAATATCTCTTGATCATTTTGACATGCTTTTTTTCTCAGAAGGTAACCTAAGATTATACCTATTTTCTTTATTTTTCCCCAGATATAGCTGATGGAAATTTAAAATCGATTATGAGAATTATTCTGACACTGGCAGCCCATTTTAAACCTGTGTCAGGACGATCCGTCAACCACAATGTGCAGGGAGCAACTGGAAAGGGCCAGTCCAATTTCTCTGCCAATCATCGCCCTCAGTCTACTACAGCAATGGCCCAGGGTGCAGCCGCTGCTCTTGCTGATGTTCGGCTGGACATGTCGCTCTCAGGACGAGATATTTCCCGCTACAGACAGAGGTATGCGGACCATAAGCAATAAACTCTGTGTACATGATGATGTTAGAAATTGAATGACAGTTTACAGATAATTTAGTTTCTTTAAATATGCCAATTAATATGCATTGTGTTTGGTTTTCCTATTGAATATCTACAGTCAGGCCTCGTACACACGACCAGTTTGGTGGGAGAGTTTTTTTGCCGAGGAAACCGGTCGTGTGTACATTTTTCATCGAGGAAACTGTCGAGGAACTCGTCGAGCCAAAAAGAGAGCATGTTCTCTTTTTCCTCGACGGGAATGGAGAAAATTGGCTCGTCGAGTTCCTCGACAAGCCTAACAAGAACTCGACGAGGAAAACAATGTTTCGCCCGCCGAGTTCCTCGGTCGTGTGTACGAGGCCTCAGAATGTTTGGCCTGCAAATTTACAGGAAACTAATTAAATCAATCAGGAAACTGCTAATTATATCCAGCAAACAGTGAAAGTTAAAGAGGAGTTCCAGCCCTTTTTTATGTTTATTAACCACTTGCTTACTGGGCACATATACCCCCTTCCTACCCACGCGAAATTTCAGCTTTCGGCACTGTCACGCTTTGAATAACAATTGCGCGGTTGTGGGACGTGGCACCCAAACAAAATTGGTGTCCTTTTTTTCCCCACAAATAGAGCTTTCTTTTGGTGGTATTTGATCACCTTTGCGGTTTTTATTTTTTGCGCTATAAACAAAAAAAGAGCGACAATTTGGAAAAAAACACAATGGCCCGGATATCACGAGATACGCTGCGTAAGTGCAAATATGCGCCTGAAAATAGGCTTCATCCGACCGACGTAACTTGCCTACGCCGGGGTAGAGTGGGCGCATATTTACGCTGGACGTATTTGGCGCTCCCACTGATTTTCTATTCACGTATGCAAATGAGGGAGATACGCCGATTCACGAACATACGTCCGTCCGACGCAGTGCGCGTAAAGTCATACGTCCGGCGCAAAGTTATGCCCCATAAAGGAGTTGTAACTCAGCAGCATCCATGCAAAGGGAACACAAGCTGGCATATTTTACGTAGTTTACGTTGTACGTGAATAGGGCTGGGCGTAGGTTACGTTCACGCCGTGGGCAGTGATCAGACGTATCTTAGGCAGTTCCGACGTGATTGTGAGCATGCGCACTGAGATGCGCCCACGGGACAGCGCATGCGCAGTTGGCGATACGTATCTGTCTGGCGCTCGGTCCATCATTTGCATGGGGTCACGCCTCATTAGCCTGGCCACACCCACTTACGCCGACTTATGCCTGAGAAACCCAGCGCAGATTTGGGAGGAAGTGCTATGTGAATTCAGTGCTTGCCTCTCTGCGCTGCGTCGGCGTAGCGTAAAGGAGATAAGCTACAGTGGCATAAATATGCGCCAGTGTCTGTGAATCCGGGCCAATATTTTTTAGTTTTTTAAAAAAAAACACAATTTTTTTTTCAGTTTAGTCCGTACATATTTCTGGTAAAAAATAAATCGCAATAAGCGTATAGTGATTGGTTTGCGCAAACATTATAACGCCTACAAAATAGGGGATAGAATTATTACTTTTTTTTTTTACTAGTAATGGAGGTGATCTGCGATTTTTGTCACGACTGCGATATTACGGCGGAAACACATCGGACAGTTTTGAAACATTTTTGGGACCATTCACATTTATACAGCGAACACTGCTATAAAAATGCACTGGTTACTGTATAAATGTGACTGGCAGGGAAGGGGTTAACACTAGGGGGCATCAAGAGGTTAAATATGTACCCTGGGAGTGATTCTTACTGTGGGGGGAGGGGGACTGACTGGGGGAGGTGACCGATGGTTGTCCCTATGTACAAGGGACACACCATTGGTCTCCTCTCCCTGACAGGACGTGGAGCTCTGTGTGTAAACACAGAGCTCCACGTCCCTGGCTCTGTGCCTGCCGATCGCGGGTGCCTGGCGGACATCGCGGCCGCCAGGTACGCGCATCGGCACCTGTGTGACGCGGGGGGCGCACGGCCGTATATAGACGGCCTCCCGGCAGGACAGACCCACCTTGCGCCCGTATATAGTATACGGCCGCAGGGTGGGAAGAGGTTAAAAGTCAGCAGCTACAAAAAGTGTAGCTGCTGGCTTTTAAAAAACAGACACTTACCTGTTCCACAGTCCAGCGGCGCGCAGCCCGAAGCTTCGCTCGTCTCCCCCCCCCCTCTTCGCCGGCGCCTCTATTGTAACTGTGGGCACCCGGTGGAAGTGGGCGTGAGCCATGCTAATGAGGCGTGACCCCATGCAAATGATAGGCCAATCGCCATAGAAGTACTTAAAACGAACGGCACATGCTGTGGCCGAATCCCAGTGCGCATGCTCAGAACCACGTCAAAACAACTGCCTAAGATACGTCGAATCACTGCCTAAGACGTGAGCGTAACCTACGCCTAGTCATATTCACGTACAACGTAAACGACAAAAGATACGACGGCTTGTGTTCCCTGGTCCATACCTTTGCATGAGTTGCGCCTCCTATATGGGGAATAACTTTACGCCGGACTTACGACTTACGCAAACCGCGTATGTTATGCGCCGGGAGCAACTACGTTCGTGAATCGGCGTATCTCCCTCATTTGCATATGTGCATAGAAAATCAATGGGAGCGGAAAATGTGCCCAGCGTAAATATGCGCCCACGATACGACGGCGTAGGCAAGTTACGTCGGTCGTAGGAAGCCTATTTTTAGGCGTATCTCAGATTGTGGGCACGGCGCACAGATACGACGGCGCATAGTTACACTTACGCGGCGTATCTCGAGATACGTCGGCGTAAGTGCTTTGTGAATTCGGGCCTTAATCTTCTTATATTCTGCCTTACCTGGTCTCTCCTGTAGCCCAGGTTCACACTGTGCTGTGGGAGTGAAGCCGTGCAAGTTCAGCTGAACTCGCATGATTTCAATCCCGCATGTCAGTCCCGATTTCGGCTGCGATTTCAGAGACATTTCTGCACAGATGTCAATGTAAACTGCGGCCTGAAATCGCCTGAAATCGCAAAATGTAGTACAGAAACGACTTTTTGAAAGCTGCAGATTCGTCGTTGCACCGATTAGGATGGTGCCAAGTCAAATCGCATGTCAAAACGCACCAGTGTGAACCAGGGCTTAGGCTTCTTGCACACAATACTCCTGTTTGACCATCTATTTTTTTAGCCTTTTTTTTTTTGGTATGTATTTACGCATATTTCCACACATATGCGTTGGTGCAATTTTACGCATTTGCACGCAAAAATTCTCGCATTCCCAATATGTTAGCTGGAAGCTGCCATTTGGATTGTCCCCTAGGAAGCTGCTACCTAAGTGTTCTCTCATTGATATATACATTTCGGCCTGTTTGAGTCCACAAGCCTTAATAAGCGCATTCAACCCCCTATGGTGGTGGATAATTTTCACTGCAGTCATCTACACATGAATCTTGTGATTACCAGTCACAAATAATGGAGTATTGTTTGATTTAAATACTGGGATTTTCTGCACTATATAAGTGGACTGTCAATTTTCTTGGTTCCCTGCACTTTATTTTTGCACATGGCACTTTGTTATATTATCACATGGAATTATTCTAATATTTTTTAATTTAAATGTATAATGTCTATTGTTTAGATTTATCACTTATTAACGCAGCATAGTTACATAGTTAGTCAGGTTGAAAAAAGACACAAGTCCATCCAGTTCAACCATAAAAAAAAAAAAAAAAAAAAATCATACAATCCCATATACCCAAATCTATACTCACAGTTGATCCAGAGGAAGGCAAAAAAAAACAGCAGAGCATGATCCAATTTGCTACAACAGGGAAAAAAAATTCCTTCCTGATCCCCCGAGAGGCAATCGGATTTTCCCTGGATCAACTTTACCTATAAATGTCAGTACTCGGTTATATTATGTACATTTAGAAAAGTATCCAGGCCTTTCTTAAAACAATCTACTGAGCTGGCCAGAACCACCTCTGGGAGGGGAGTCTATTCCACATTTTCACAGCTCTTAGGCCCTGTACACACAAGCAAGAATCTCGTCAGGACGAGATTCTTGGCAAGAATCTCTTGTCGCCCGAGTGTACACACTGACCTTTCAAAAGAACCGCGGTTCTCTTGAAAGGCAAGAACTCGGTGACGTCATTGCGTACGACGACACATTTGATGCCGTCGCCGCCATCTTGCTTCACCCTACCTATGTCGTGGAAGCTACCGCGCATGCGTCAAAGTAATTTTGAGAATGCGCGGGTTTCCACGGCGACAGGTAAGTATACATACTCTCGGGTTTCTCGTCGGGAAACAAGCCGATAAGAATCTCAACGAGAAAAAAGAGAGCAGGTTCTTTTTTTTTCTCGTTGAGATTCTGCCCAGATTTCCAGACGACAAACCTGAAAGCCTCGTACACACCAACGGTTTTCTCGGCAAGAAGCAGTTTTCTTGCTGGTTTTTGCCGAGAAAACCGGTCGTGTGTACGAGGCTTTAATGTGAAGAAACCTTTCCGTATTCGGAAATTAAATCTCTTTTCCTCTAGACGTAAAGAGTGCCCCCTTGTCTTTTGTGTTTGAATGTAAAGTGAATAACTCAACACCAAGTTCACTCTAGGGACCCCTTATATATTTGTACATGTTGATCATATCCCCCCTTATTCTCCTCTTCTCAAGAGTGAATAAATTCAGTTCCTCTAATTTTTCCTCATAGCTGAGCTCCTCCATGCCTCTTATCAGTATGGTTTTCACTTCTCTGCACTTTCTCCAGTTCCCCGATATCCTTTTTGAGAACTGGTGCCCAAAACTGAACTGCATATTCCAGATGAGGTCTTACTTATGATTTGTACAGGGGCAAAATGATATCGCTCTCTCTCTGGAGTCCATACCTCACTTTTTAGGTTCGAACCCAGGTTTCACTCTTAACTCAGTTAAGAGTTTGGGTTCTATCATCACAGCCTCAGTAAAGTAAATAGTGCTTATTCCAGCATAAGCAACATTAAAATAAATCTTGGTATTAATGGTATAGAACAGGTATTGGGATAGGTGTAGCCGCAGTACTGGGACTGCACACTAGAGGTCAGTAACAAACACAGGCATAGTAGCAAGCAGGTAATTGGTAACTAAAGCAGTGAGCATAACATGTGAGCTGCAGTTCAATCTTGAGGGAAACTCCTTAGTACTTTAGCAATGAGCACAGGCTTGAAAGCAAAGCGACAAGCATGGAGAGCAGAGCATAGTAATTGATTTCTATAGCAGAGCACTTGCGGTTGCAGATAGCTGGGCATAGATGTGCGTCCTGGGAGCTTGGACCTGGTTGATGAGAGCGGCTGTGCCGTGTGAAGTCCTGGTGGTCCAGTTCAGGAAGCCGGAGCTCAGTAAAGGTGAGTCTGGAAGCCCAGCTGACAGTGGTGTTCTGTCAGCAATAGAGGAACACCATTCTGTCAGTGTTGGGAGTTTAAATAGGCCGCACAGGAGCGAACCAGGAAGTACCACTAGGTGGCGCAACTCCGCAACCACCGTGGAGAGCAAGGCTGCAGGAAGTGAGAGGATATTCAGGAAGAAGGAAGAAACGAAGAGAGTTGACTGGGAAAGAAGCAACTATAGTAGTTGTACTTAGTGCAAAGTTAATAGGGTGGCGTTACACTTGGGACTCTAAATTATACATACTGCATACAGAAGCCATTATGGTTGATGTGACCATGGGAGATCAATAATACTTTAATGAGTAATTAGTTTTATTACTTTCCAATACCATGCTGTGTTATGTAGAGCCAAGTGTTTTAATTTATCAATAGAGAAAACCACACACATCCATGCTGAAAAATGATACAGCCCTAGTAAATTATTGGATTCCGAGCTATCATCAGTGCTCTGATTTACACTAACATACTTGCACAGGCATTCAGTGTCCCATGCAGATGCTTCGTGCTTTGCTGTCTGGCTGCCTGGTCACTTTGTTCTCCGATAGATAAGCAGCACAGTGTTATTCCAAGGTGATCAGTTCATTGTCTTCCATATATGTTTATCTTGGTTAGGAATCTCAGGTGTGATTGATGAAGTTTAGTACCCTTTCTTAACATAAAGTCAATAAGCAGCTCATAAATACACAGATTTCTCACTTAAGCCAGCCATACATGGATCAACATTCATTTTTTTCAGCAGGAACCAGCTGAATTTCAATTCATGTGTGGGCAGGCTCGTCGACTTCTGTACAGCCATGCATTCGGGTTGTTCACGATTGATTAATGGCAGCAGGCTTTAGCCAGCAGCACTAATCAGTGTATTCCGACAGCAGGTAAGTCTCCCTACTGTCAGAATACATTAACTAACTCAGAGGGGAGGATTTCCCCATTCACATCGAGTGTGTGGATGGGGGGCGGGATTCGGGTCATTTTTTTTTTTAGTTCAACCCACTGGCTGAATGTAAGGCCCCTTTCACACTGCCAGACTGTTCAGGTCTAGCCTAGATCTGAGGAAGGGGGTGCGCTCCAAAACGCGTTAGCTGTACCCCGTGTTCTGTGGATGTCCATGCACTGGGTTTATGGCCTTTTGTCAGTTGCATTTTGTGAGTACCCACTTTTATACAAAAAAAAAATACTATTAAATTATCTCTGGTAATGCACTAGGTGTGCGAGCTTTCCATTTCGGTTTTTCTTGTAGGACCATATAGGTCGCTCCATGCTTGTCTATGGAGCATCGGATGCCAGCGGTGACGATGTCCGCTAACATCCGATCCAATTCGCTAAAATTAGACGGATGGCGATATGTCACCATCCGTCCTGGCGGATCGGATTGGGTGAGATCTGATGAAAACAGACATGCTGTCCGTTTTCATCCGATCTCTCCATAGACAAGCAGCGGAGCTTGGCAGGCCCCTCCCCGCTCATTGAGCAGAGAGGGACCTGTCATCCGCCGACTCAAAAGAGAGATCTCCCGCTGAGCTGGTGAGCTCCGCTGGCAGATCCGTCCCCATGTGGAAGGGGCCTAATACAATTTGAGCCTTTGATAACACTCTCTGTTGACTCCATGGAACCTCAAGCTGATGTTGTCCTTTGTATTAAGGCTTTAGAACTCCTTTCTCCTAAGGGTGGTCTCAGTGTTTCATTTAAGTCAGGACATAGTGTTGCCTTCCTGTTGTCTGACACTGAAGCATCCTAAAGATATTGCTCTCCACTGGCTGGATGTAGTGAGTTTTGTTTTTCTTGCAGCCACTCTGTTTCTGTTACCTGGGGGTTCCCGAAAGGTACAGGCTGCCTTTTGATCCACAATTGCTAGGTGTATTCAGCAGATCATTACTCTGGATGGTACCTCCCTTTCTGTGAAGGCTTACCCAACTAGAAGTGTAATGGTGCTTTGTGGACTTTCCAGCATCAGGCCTTGGTTTCTCAGATCTTAAGGCCTGGTCTTCTCCGCACTTGTGCTAGATTTTACAAGGTGGGTGTCCAGGTCATAGGGGGCACCAAGGACACTTGGAATAGGCAGCCACACACCGCAACAGGATACCAATAAAAACGTCTTTAGTGTAATTTATACAGATGCAGTCAAAGGAATGAATAGAAGGTTAACATGTTTCGCACATCTTGTGCTTAGTCACAACCCAAGGGGGTGCCAGTCTTTGTCGGCAGGTCCTCCAAGTTGCCTCATAGGGATTTTCTCAGTTTATTCCTCTGTTTGTTCCTGTTGTTATTTTGTGTGCCTGCTAGCTGTTTGCTTTTGCCTGCTCCTCGTGGGATTGATTTTGGTCATCCCAATAGTCCTGTGACGTATGATTTAAGGCTCACTTACATGGGCATCAAAAACACTGCATTTGGATCTGTACAACATACAGTATTGTATGCATCTAAATACAGCACTATAGTAATCAATGAGGCGCAATACACACAGCTGCATCTACAAGTAAAAATGTGTGCTGCATTTAGCTGCGTAAAAAAAAAAGTATTAGGACACATCTGTGTCCATGGCTGCACAGATCTGCAGACTTTACAGTATATAAACAGGTTTAACACGTGAAAGCCATTAGATAATTTGTACAAATCTAAATGTGAGTGCTTTAGGTATGTATTTTATGCAGGGCCTTCTTCTAGCTCTGCCAGCAAAAACCTCCATTCCATGCAGATAATACAGGACTGAGGCCTCGTACACACGACCGAGGATCTCGACGGGCGAAACACATCGTTTTGCTCGTTGAGTTCCTTGTTAGGCTGTCGAGGAACTCGACGAGCCAAGTTTCTCCATTCCCGTCGAGGAAAAAGAAGACATGCTCTCTTTTTGGCTCGTCGAGTTCCTCGACAGTTACCTCATTGAAAAATTTACACACGACCGGTTTCCTCGGCAAAAAAAAAAAAAAAAAACAGCAAGTTTCTTGCTGGTTTTTGCCGAGAGACCCGGTCGTGTGTACGGGGCCTGAGTCAAGTTTTGCTGTTTGCCAGTGTCCAGTCACCTAGCGGTGACGCATAACTCAGTGATGAAAGAATTAACTCTTATTTGTCCTATGATGTATTCTATAAAAAGGGGGTTTTATGGGTAAGGTAACAATCCCATTATTCTACAGATACAGTAGAAGACAGCTTTATGCACATTTGTAATATTTCTGGATATCATTAGCAGTTTAATGGTTTCAGTTGTTCCCTGAAGTTACTCTTAATGCAATCTGCAGTTGCAAGTCTTCCATGCCCATTTTTTTGTACTTGCATGGATGTTCAATTCCATGCAATAGGTCGATCAATGTTAAAATTGTACTATTATACTAATGTTTAAATATGTTCACTTTATAGACGTATGTATGCTTTAGATGACATTCAGCCTATGAAGAAGGACCTAGGGGTCTTAAACATGTCAGGCGTCATCTCCTACAGCTACGTGCAACAGCCCTTCATACTAGGGGTGCAACGGATCAAAAAACGTACGGTTCGGATCGTTTCTCGGATCAGAGTCACGGATCGGATAATTTTTCGGATCAGCAAATAAAAAATGTTGTAACGTGGCTCAAGCACTTTCAGCATGTGTTTAACCCCTTCCCGACCGCCGCATATATATATACGTCGGCAGAATGGCACGTACAGGCACATTGGCGTACCTGTACGTCCTTGCCTTCTAGCGGGTGGGGGGTCCGGTCGGGACCCCCCATGCTACATGCGGCGGTTGGATTCCCTCGGGGAGCGATCCGGGACGACGGCGCGGCTATTCGTTTATAGCCGCTCCGTCGCGATCGCTCCCCGGAACTGAAGAACGGGGAGAGCCGTATCGATCGAGTGATCCCTTATATAGGGAGACTCGATCGAGTGATCCCTTATAGCTGCATCGATCGAGTGATCCCTTATATAGGGAGACTCGATCGATGACGTCATTCCTACAGCCACACCCCCCTACAGTTGTAAACACACACTAGGTGAACACTAAATCCTACAGCGCCCCCTGTGGTTAACTCCCAAACTGCAACTGTCATTTTCACAATAAACAATGCAATTTAAATGCATTTTTTGCTGTGAAAATGACAATGGTCCCAAAAATGTGTCAAAATTGTCCGAAGTGTCCGCCATAATGTCGCAGTCACGAAAAAAATCGCTGATCGCCGCAATTAGTAGTAAAAAAAATTTTTTTTTATAAAAATGCAATAAAACTATCCCCTATTTTGTAAACGCTATAAATTTTGTGCAAACCAATCGATAAACGCTTATTGCGATTTTTTTTACCAAAAATAGGTAGAAGAATACGTATCGGCCTAAACTGAGGGAAAAAAAAATGTTATATATGTTTTTGGGGGATATTTATTATAGCAAAAAGTAAAAAATATTGCATTTTTTTCAAAATTGTCGCTCTATTTTTGTTTATAGCGCAAAAAATAAAAACCGCAGAGGTGATCAAATACCACCAAAAGAAAGCTCTATTTGTGGGGAAAAAAGGACGCCAATTTTGTTTGGGAGCCACGTCGCACGACTGCGCAATTGTCTGTTAAAGCGACGCAGTGCCGAATTGTAAAAACCCCTTGGGTCATGTAGCAGCATATTGGTCCGGTCCTTAAGCCCTCGTTTTGCACAACCGAATATGGCCTCATGTCTGCACCTATAAACACACCGATGGCGTTTGTGATGGCTTTAGCCCGGTCTGATTATGCAACAAGGGGCTGCTTAAATGCTGCGCTGATGAGCGGTTGTTGAGCAGCTTTCGTTTTCATTTTCACTCCTGTCAGTGAAACACCAGGGTGATGTCGCTTCATGCGTGGCCATGCTTGATGTGTTTCCACTGTCATATGGCTTTTTTGTGCCACAGTGCCTACACACCATCACGGTTTTATCCACTAACCTCTTTCCTTCATCATTATATTTGACAGGGAAGCCAAAATGCTCTCATACAGGGGATTTAAATGACGCGGGGCGTTCAAGCTCCTCCGTTCCTCCACTCGCCATGACCATGCTGTGTGTGGACTGAACATGCACACAACTTTTTTTTCCAGAAATCAATCCGTGGATCACACGTGTGCGGTTCGGATCAATATCTTCGGTTCGGATCGCGGATCGATGACAATCCGTTGCACCACTACTTAAAACAAGAGGGCATTTATAGTCATGCCTGTATTATTGTACTACAATTGATTGTATTATTTTTGTTTTCAATAAATAATACTTTTTAAATACTCACCTGGTCTGTCCTCAAAATCCTGAGGGGTTATGCTGTGCCTATGAGGACTAGGTTTGTCTTTTGATTTGAATGTATTACAATGAATAACCTCTTATTGACATTGCTTCCTAGAAACAACAGTGTGGAAGAAGAGATCGGGAACCCATACTGGAGTGTGCGGGCTATGGTGAAGCAATATGAAGGTCATAAAGGGAGTGCATCTCCTTCTGAGTCATCCGGGTAGGCTTGTGCTTTTATATTGATTTCTGCAGTAATAGAACATTTGTTTTTAAATGTAAACCAGTGGTTGGATTCTGATTGGCTGATAAGGGTTACTGCATTTAGCGATCAGCAATTGGGAACAAGTATTCTTCATTTAATGAGGTTGGCTATGCACTGTACTTTACATGTGTATAGATGCTATTAGATCAGGGGTGGTCAACTTACTTATATATATAGGGTTCCAAATGCAGCTCCTGACATCACCAAAGGGCAGCAATTTAAAATTCTGTGAAAATAATGCTATGGGCACCTGTCAGAGACGGTAGATATGCACCAAACGATAGTCAGAGACTGCGAACATGCTATGGGAGATTGTCGGAGAATGTGGAAATGCTTCAGAAGACAGCCGTAGACTGGAGGTCGCTGTTGATACAAATGTATAAAGCACCCCCCCAATTCCTGTTGCTCAGTGTTGAGAACATTCAGTGATAACCTTAGAACAGGGTTGGTCAATTTACTTAATATAGGAGGCCTCGAGTTTAGCCTCTAACATAATCAAAGTGCCACACACAACGTTCAGTTATTATAATATTACAGTAATAGACCAAACAGAAAAAGTTCTGAAGAAAATTATCCCCACAACATGATTCTGCCACCACCATGTTTAACGGTGGGGATGGTGTGTTCAGTGTTAGTTTTCCGCCTCACATAGCATTTTGCTTTTAGGCCAAAATGTTGGTCTTATCTGACCAGAGCACCTTCTTCCGCATGTTTGCTGTGTCCCCTGCATGGCTTCTCACAAACTGCAAACTGGACTTCATATGGCTTTTCTTCAACAATGGCTTTCTTCTTGCCACTCTTGCATAAGACCCCTTTCACACTGAGGAGTTTTTCAGGCGGTACAGCGCTAAAAATAGCGCTGCTATACCGCCTGAAAAACTCCTTCACTTTCTACTCAATGTGAAAGCCCGAGGGCTTTCACACTGAGGCGATGCGCTGGCGGGAGAGAAAAAAAATCTCCTGTCAGCAGCATCTTTGGAGCGGTGAGAGGAGCGGCATGTATACCGCTCCTTCACCGCTCCTTCCCATTTAAAACAATGGAAAACCGCGGCAATACCGCCCGCAATGCGCCTCTGCAGAGGCGCATTGCGGGCGGTATTAACCCTTTATCGGCCGCTAGCGGGGGTTAATACCGCACCGCTAGCGGCCAATTCCCGCGGCAATCCCGGCGGTATAGCGCTGCCACCGCGGCTCCCGCTCCAATGTGAAAGGGGCCTTAAGGCCAGATTTGTGGAGTGCACGACTAATAGTTGTCCTGTGGACAGATTCTCTGCAGCTCCTCCATGGTTATCATGAGCCTTTTGGCTGCTTCTCTGATTAATGCTCCCCTTGCCCGGCCTGTCAGTTTAGGTGGACAGCCATGTCTTGGTAGGTTGTGTCATACTCTTTGCATTTTCCAATGATGGATTGAACAGTGCTCTGTGAGATGTTCAAAGCTTGGGATATTCCTGCCAACTGAACTAGTGTGAGAGTGGGAGCATCCTGGGAACATAAAGTAAATACTAATTGATTCCTTGCTTGTGGTGAATGATTTCTGCCAGTGACCTTAAATGTCTTCATGCAGTACTACTCTATGTTTGCCCTTCTTGTCTTCACTCCTGGGTTCAACGCATGAGTGCGTTCTGGCTAAGGACTATCCATTGTTTCCATCTGGTGTGGAAGAACCTAGCTGGGGAACGGAGGTTACCTATCAGTACTACATGTGATTTATTAATTGGTGTTCGGTAAGCAGAATATTTACTTGAGGTGGAGGTGCTTCAATCAGCTGTCTTACACTTATTGTGGATTTTCTTTCCAACACAATTCGGTGCTTATATGAAGATTTGTTACGTTCAATCATCTTCTAGCTGATCACAGCTATATGGACTTTATATATTTCTGTGCACTATCTCACTTTTGTATTTTTTAGCACATAAGCACTTTTTCTTGTGATGTGTATAATTGTTTACCTTATCATGTCAGTAATGATTTACACACACTTACCATATTAGCAGCGCAGCATTCATTCTTTTTATATTTTTTTTATAACCTAACCCTACTTAAAACTTTTTCACAACTTTATCCCTGACCTGTCTGGTGTGTTCCTTGGCTGTCATGATGATGTTTGTTCACTAAGGTTCTCTAAGAAACCAGTGGCGTCTCCAGCTTTCATATTTAGGGGGGGCACATGGGGGGACAGGGACAAAAGTAGGGGGGCCAACTATAAAATGCAATTATATATATATATATATATATATATATCTCCTGGGGCCCTTTACTACGATCCCACTATGGGCCCTTTCACATGTTCTGCAGTGAGCTCCCTTCCTACTATACTGGGGCCCCAAGAGATATATGTCACCAGCACACCAAGAAAATATAAGGGTTCAAAGCAGTGGGAGAACTATCAGGGTTGCAAAGGATGTCTTGCCACCGGGCCCTGGTGTTCTGCCACAGTGGGGATCCCCAGCTGTCCTGTCCCTGCTATTTACAGCGCTGGTCTGGCGTCTGTCTCCTTGGCAGCGGTGGCAGTCTATTAGGACCTAGTGCTGGTGACATTATGGGTGCATGCAGGGGAAGGCTGGCACTATTGGTTATGGAGAGCCGAGCCCCCAGCTGGTCACCTAGCAGCAGTAATGCTGTATAACCTTCTCTGTTGACATGCTGATCGGCATGTGATCCAGGTGATGCTCCCAGTCAGATCTAATAAACACAGTATTTATTAGCATCAAGAGTACAACCACATAAATATAATCAACCATATGATCAGCAGCCATGTGGGCTCTATGCCTGTAAAGTGTGGGCTTTGATCAATAAAATTAAATCACTGATATTTATGACTAGGATTTGACTGGGAGCATCACCTGGATTGCATCCCGATCAGCTTGTCAGAGAAGGGTCCACTGCTGCTAAGCAACCTGCAGGAAGCTCAACTGTCTACAACCAATAGAGATGGGCTTGGATGTGTTTGAAATCCCACATGCCCGATCACGCCAGGAAGCCGACACTCCACAGTGCTAATCAATGTATGGGCTGCCTATGAGCTAAGACCAGCCATAGACAGTTTAAATCTCAGCTGGTTCAGCAGAAACTGGCTGAGATTTGAACCATTAATGAGCAGATTCTCTTATAATTATCACTAGTGGTTGCTGTATAGTCACTGGTGATAATCACTGTTTGTCGGGAGAATATAATTGCTGGGCAGGAGGGATATTCCCCTGTCACCACTGTCTGTTGATGGGGGAATCATGCAAGTTTCTTTCCTGCAATCTGTGGATGCAGGAAAGAAATTTGCACCGTATATTATCTGCCTGACTGAAAGTGAAAGTAAATTGTGAATGTTTTGAAAGAACAGGAGAGGGGGAGGGAGACAGATGGGGGGGAAAGGGATGGAGATAATGTAGTTCAGTGATTACAGTGTACTGCAGTCTGCAGTGCACACACTTAAACACGGCCCAGGCTATAATATCTGGTTGTGTGAGCGCTCGCATTATGCAGTGTCGGCGAGCACAGGGAGGGGGAGGAATCCCCCGCAGAGCTGACTGGAGACGCTCTCCCTCTCGGGGAGCAAAATACAAAAATGTGGGGGGGCACATGGTGGGGCACAGCATGATGTTGGGGGGGTCAGGGCCCCCTCTGGCCCCCCCCTAGGGACGCCTCTGTAAGAAACCTCTCAGGGTTTCGCAGAACAGCTGTATATATACTGAGATTAAAATTACACACAGGTGGACTCTATTTACTAATTATTTCACAAAAGTGAGTACACCCCTCACATTTTTGTAAATATTTTATTCTATCTTTTCATGTGACAACACTTAAGAAATTACACTTTGCTACAGTGTAAAGTAGTGGATGTACAGCTTGTATAAGGCCTCATGTACACTGCTGCCAAAAAAACGTTTAGGAGCAGTTGGGCATTTTTTTCAACTGCTCCTGAACTCTCCTCTGTTATCTTATCAGTCCATGTACACAGGGTCGTTTACAATCGCTTCTAGGCAGCTGCGTTTAGAGGCTTTTTTTGGATGCAAAAAAATGGGTTCAGAAGCTGATTTTAGAGGCATTTCAAGTGCCAAACGCTTCTAAACGCGAGTTACCACTTTTCGTTTACAGGCGTTTAAAATTTTTGGCTATTTAACCACTTGCCGACCGCCGCATGTATATGTACGTCCACAGAACGGCATGTACAGGCATATGGGCGTACATGTACGTCCCTGCCTTTCCGCGTGTCGGGGGTCCGATCGGGACCCCCCCGCTACATGCGGCGGTCGGATACCCGCGGGGAGCGATCCGGGACGACGGCACGGCTATTCGTTTATAGCCGCTACGTCGCGATCGCTCCCCGGAGCTGAAGAACGGGGAGAGCCGTATGTAAACACGGCTTCCCCGTGCTTCACTGTGGCGGCTGCATCGATCGAGTGATCCCTTATATAAGGGAGACTCGATCGATGACGTCAGTCCTACAACCACACCCCCCTACAGTTGTAAACACACACTAGGTGAACCCTAACTCCTACAGCGCCCCCTGTGGTTAACTCCCAAACTGCAACTGTCATTTTCACAATAAACAATGCAATTTAAATGCATTTTTTGCTGTGAAAATGACAATGGTCCCAAAAATGTGTCAAAATTGTCCGAAGTGTCCGCCATAATGTCGCAGTCACGAAAAAAATCACTGATCGCCGCCATTAGTAGTAAAAAAAATTCGGCCTAAACTGAGGGAAAAAAAAAAATTATATATGTTTTTAGGGGATATTTATTATAGCAAAAAGTAAAAAATATTGAATTTTTTTCAAAATTGTCGCTCTATTTTTATTTATTTTGCAAAAAATAAAAACCGCAGAGGTGATCGAATACCACCAAAAGAAAGCTCTATTTGTGGGGAAAAAAGGATGCCAATTTTGTATGGGAGCCACGTCGCACGACCGCGCAATTGTCTGTTAAAGCGACGCAGTGCCGAATCGCAAAACCTGGCCTGGGCATTTAGCTGCAAAATGGTCCGGGGCTTAAGTGGTTAAAAAAAAATGCTTCTAAACGCAAACATGGCAAAAGGCCACTAAAACGCAGAATGTAAACATGGCAAAATGGACGTTTTAAACGTGGGTTACTATCTGTCAAGTTAAATTGTTCAGTAGAGGTTGTAAAAACATCCATGTACATGAAGCCTAACAGTGTAAATTTCCCCTCAAAATAACTCAACACGCAGCCATTAATGTCTAAACTGCTGGCAACAAAATTGAGTACACCCCTAAGTGAAAATTTCCAAATTGGACCCAAGGTGTCAATATTTTGTGTGGCCATCATTATTTTCCTGCACTGCCTTACCCTCCCTGGCGGTAATTCCGAGTGTGGATTGGGGTATATTTTCACTACCAAAAGTGGTAACCCCCGAGCCACACTCTGGATCGCATCACAGTATCCTGGGAAAGTTACTTACCTTGTCCCCAGGATCCTGCAATGTCTTCCCACTGTGCGTGCGGGCTGTGTTCTCCGCCTAATGCACTGTGTGCCGGGCTCCGTTCCCTGCGAGCGTTGTGATGCACGGGAACAAAGCCCGGCGCCAAATTCAAAAAGTGAAAAAAAAAAAAACACATACAGTACACTGTAATTAAGTGTTCTTGCATAGCAAGAGCACTTACTGTTATCTCACATATATATTATTCTTATTCTTATTATAGCCAAATTTACCACCCTAACTCCTCCCACAGTTTTTACACTACATAGACAAGTAATATACCAAATTGTTCACGAAATATTGTTGTTTTTGCAGCAAAATTTGTCCCATAGGAATGAATCGCGAAACTAGAGTGTGAGATGACAAAAACTGAAAAATCAGGACATGATTTCTAAACTACCACCACACCCTCATTTACAAGCCGACCTACACAAATTGTATATCAAAACGTTTAGCTATCCCTGCTGCCACTACACATGTCCACGGCTAAGCCATAATCCTGATCGTTTTTACAATATGACCATTTGTTTGCAACTCACGCCATCCATTGACATCCATTGAAATTACAGTCTAGACACCTAAAATTTGAAGGGCAATATTTAAACTGCGACTGTGCCTTCAATTTTAATATTTCAGAGACATACTATGCATCAAACTGTAGATCTGGGTCTTGTGATTCTCACAGCTCTTCGCTGTACGATTTATAGTTTTTAAAATACAACAGTTTGAAGAATGACAAGTATTCAGGAGAAGCAAAAAAATTCTGGTCTGTGCTTAGAGCCAGCATAAACATTGGTTTCCTGGCAATGCTGAGGGGAATTCTAGCTCCTTGTACACAGCTCTGAGGGGAATTGTAGCTCCTCCCACACAACGCTGAGGGGAATTGGCTCAGTTTTTATGGCTCTGCGTAACTTCTGCATACTAGCATACTCAGCATATAGCAACCATCCATAGCAACCAGTCCAAAGAAACCATCAATAGGAACCAGTCCATAGCAACCAGTCCATAGCAACCAAACCATAGCAAGCAATCCATAGCAACCAGTCCATAGAAACCCTCCATAGCAACCAGTCCATCACAACCAGTCCATAGCAGCCAGTCCATAGCAACCAGCCCATAGCAGCCAGTCCATAGAAACCCTCCATAGCAACCATCCATAGCAAGCAATCCATAGCAACCGTCCACAGCAACCAGTCCATAGCAACAGTTCATAGCAACCCTCCATAGCAACCAGTCCATAGCAACCAGACCATAGCAACCAGTCCATAGCAACCAGTCCATAGCAACCAGTCCATAGCAACCATCCATAGCAACCAGTCCATTGCAACCATCCATAGCAAGCAGTCCATAGCAACCAGTCCATAGCAACCATCCATAGCAACCAGTCCATAGCAACTGTCCATAGCCCCCATCAATCGTGGTTGATGGGGGCAGTTTTTGACAGAGCAGTTTTGATGGGGCAATAGAATGGTGCCGTTTTGATGGTGCAGTTTTGATGGGGGCAGTTTTTGATGGGGGCAGTTTTTGATGGGGGCAGTTTTTGATGGGGGCAGTTTTTGATGGGGAAATGGATCGACACACTGTTGGATCACATTTACATCTCCAGGGGCACTGTCGCCAGACAGGAGTATTGGTGGAGGCAAGAACACGTCACACAATTTCCCCAGAAATTTTTGCTTTTCTAGTATTACAGGTAACATTACTGTATCAAATCATTTCACATCCCTTTTGTCCCTAGTGGTTTGTCCAGTGTCCTGCATGCAGTTTTATATTATATATACTGTTCTTTCTGCCTGTAAACTAGAGAATGTTCATAGCAACCAAAAGCGTCCCTTTACGTCAAAACTGGCGATAGTAAATAAGAACACTTGCAGAATTCAGCGATAGTGATTTGTGGGGAAATTTCTCATCAGACACTGAAAGTAACGACAGCGACAATTCTGCAACTGAGCAGATTTCAGTGTTTTTGATTTAACCACTTAAGCCCCGGACCAATATGCAGCCTAAAGACCCAAGGGGTTTTTACAGTTCGGGACTGCGTCGCTTTAACAGACAATTGCGCGGTCGTGCGACGTGGCTCCCAAACAAAATTGGCGTCCTTTTTTCCCCACAAATAGAGCTTTCTTTTGGTGGTATTTGATCACATCTGCGGTTTTTAGTTTTTGCGCTATAAACAAAAATAGAGCAACAATTTTGAAAAAAAAGCAATATTTTTTACTTTTTGCTGTAATAAATATCCCCCAAAAACATATATAAAAACATTTTTTTTCCTCAGTTTAGGCCGATACGTATTCTTCTACCTATTTTTAGTAAAAAAAATCGCAATAAGCGTTTATCGATTGGTTTGCGCAAAATTTATAGTGTTTACAAAATAGGGGATAGTTTTATTGCATTTTTATTTTTTTTTATTTTTTTACTACTAATGGCGGCGATCAGCAATTTTTTTCGTGACTGCGACATTATGGCGGACACTTCGGACAATTTTGACACATTTTTGGGACCATTGTCATTTTCACAGCAAAAAATGCATTTAAATTGCATTCTTTATTGTGAAAATGACAGTTGCAGTTTGGGAGTTAACCACAGGCGGCGCTGTAGGAGTTAGGGATCACTGTGTATGTGTTTACAACTGTTTGGGGGTGTGGCTGTAGGAATGACGTCATCGATCGTGTCTTCCCTATAAAGGGAATGACGCGATCGATGCGCCGCCATAGTGAAGGACGGGGAAGCCGTGTTTACACACGGCTCTCCTCGTTCTTCAGCTCCGGGGAGCGATCGCGACGGAGCGGCTATAAACAAATAGCCGCGCCGTGGTCCCGGATCGCTCCCCGAGCGGACCCGACCTCCGCATGTAGCGGGGGGGGTCCCGATCGGACCCCCCACCCGCTAATAGGGGAGGACGTACCCATACGCCCATGTGCCTGTACGTGCCATATTGTGGACGTATATGTACATGGGCTGGTCCTTAAGTGGTTAAATACATTATTGAATACATTTTATTATTATTTTATTATTTGTTATAATTATTTATAGTTTTTTATTATATTACTAGCTGAATACCCGGCGTTGCCCGGTCTTTCTATCTTAACCTTTTGGGGAGGAAAATCATAGTAATATAAATATACCCATCTTTTATATAAGGGTGTAGGTAAGGGTTAATTTAACTGTCATATATTTTTATTTTGGCATATAAGTAATATGTGTACCAGGTATTATTGAAATATCTCCAGGCGTACAGAAGTTATGTGGGAACATACATTTCCCATTGATTTGCATGGGACTTTAAACAAAAACCCCGACCCTCACAAATGGGGGTAGTTAAGGGACAAATTAACTATCCTATAGTTTAAGTGGACATATAAGTAACATGTGACCAAGTGTTATCGAAATATCTACAGCCGTTTGGAAGTTATGAAGTAACATGTATTTCCCATAGAGTTGAATGGGACTTTAAAGAAAAACCCCGACCATGGCAAATGGGGGTGGGTAAGGGTTAAACCACCTATCCTATGTTTGTTGCTGACATATAAGTAACATGTGTGCCAAGTTTCATGTTAATATCTTTAGCCGTTTGGACGTGATGCTGGAACATACATACACACACACACACGTTGAGTTTTATATATATAGATAATTTATGATTTTGTGCTTCATGGCATGGTGTTAACCCAAAGCTTCACAGGTTGCCACTGGAGTCCTCTTCCCCTCCTCCATGATGAAATCACAGAGTTGGTGGATGTTAGAGACCTTGCTCTCCACCTTTCATTTATGGATGCCCCACATCCCGCCGGCGTCTCCATCCTAACTGTGGGCACCCGGCTGTGACAGCTTCCGGCTTCACGGCCGGGCACTCACTGCGCATGCGCGAGCGGCGCCATCTGGTTGGACAGGAGATCGCCTGAGACCTGTCACGTGTCCCAGGCGATCGACTACAGGAGGGGCTGCAAAAAGGCGATTAGACGTATCGCCTTTGCAGCCCCTCGGCGGAAGAAGGAAGTGGGACAGGAAGTCCCACTCCTCCTGAAGCCCTCACTCCCCCCCCCAAAAAATGACATGCCAAATATGGCAATGTAAGGGGGCGAGGAGTGGATTAAGCGGAAGTTCCCCTTTTGGGTGGAACTCCGCTTTAAGAGCCGGTTCACACTGGGGCGACTCGTCAGGAGACTCAACCGCCTGACAAGTCATGTCTCATTGTATTCAACAGAACTGTTCTAATAGGAGCGACGCAAGTCGCTCCGATTTAGAAAAAGGTTCTTGTACGACTTCGGGGGCGACTCGGGGCGACTTGCATTGACTTCTATACAAAAGTCATTTTGCAAGTCGCCTCTGAAGTCGTCCCGCCCCAGTGTAAACTGGCTCTAAGTCAGTGGGGTAGTTAAATATAAAAAGTCAACAGCCACAAAGAAGCCAGAGAACCATCCAAAAACTCAGTCACACATTGATAACAGGCTATGCAGTCAGGCACATTGTCCCATACCCAAAAAAACTACAAAATGTGCTAAAGCTAATTATCACCACAATGTACACCACAATAATTCAAAGAAAGCAGTAAAAACATAAAAATATCAATAAATAATATATAAATGAAAAATTTGATAAAAACTATAAAAGTGTAATCTGTGCATATAGTGCAATATGCAACGAGTATAGGGGGTGTATGGGCAATGCATGGAGTGTGCAGCGAGCATAGGGGGTGTATGGGGATGCATGGAGTGCAGAGCTGAGGGGTGCGCTATTTACAGGAATTTACAAAGTGAAGGATTCAGGCTTGTGCTACAAAGTGCAGGGTTATGGTGTGCGCTACACACACACACACAATGCAGGGTTCAGGAGTGCGATACGCATCAGAATGTCCTTTAATTTTCGCCGCTCCGGTTTGTGCTGTCCTTAGAGCCCCTCCTCGCCAGCATCCGCAACAGCCCTGATGTTAAAGGGATTACAATTAAAGAAGAAGAACATAAGCTGTCAGCATTCGCGGACGATGTTTTGTTTTACATAGTCAACCCCAAATCAACACTCCCGAACCTTTTAAAAATTTGTAGAAAGTACAGGGATATATCTAATTTCAAAATTAATGTCAACAAGACAGAGATCCTAAATGTAAGCATTAGTAACTTTGAAAAAAGGCAATTGAAGGCAGAGTTTGGTTTTCCTTGGCGGAAGGAACTCAAATACTTAGGAATTAAACTAGCCAACTCAAATAAGAAATTATATGAAATAAACTATATCCCACTACTTGAGGAAATTAAAAACGAAATAAAAAGAGTTAAAAATAGACCAATCTCCTGGATAGGCCGAATTAATATCTTAAAAATGGTTCTGCTCTCAAAGATTCTATACAAATTTCAGATGTTACCAATTGTTCTGCCGCAATACTATCTGAGAGCACTTAAAAAGTTGTTAATGAACTATATATGGAATAATAGGAAACATTGAATATCGTTTCTCGTCCTTAAACAGGAAAAAAAACACGGGGGTCTAGCGATCCCGGACATTAGGAAATATTATGAAGCAGCGGTTTTGTCTGGGGTCATCGAGTGGGCCAGGGACAACCAGGAAAAAAGATGGGTAAAGTTAGAAAATGCACTGGCCAAAGTAAAACTAGGGAACATAATATGGAACCCACCACAGTTTAGAGCACTAGAAGAGAACACTTATGAGGTAACACGCAACGCACTTAAAATCTGGGATACGCTACACAAAAAAACAGATAAGGATTATAACTCACCTCTTATAGGTTTAAAAGAAAAAGATTATTTTGCACCCGGAAAAAAAATAGTAGGTGGTAACTGGATTAAAAAAGATAAAGCACAGTTAAGGCATATAATAAAGAACGGCTTGGCTGCGCGAGATCACGTAGCTATTTGTCATCTCGCGATTCAGCCAATAGGGGCGCGTGCGCGCCCCCCCCCCCGCTCACCGCCGGGCACCTGCGATCGCTCGTTACAGAGCGAAAACCTGGGAGCTGTGTGTGTAAACACACAGCTCCCGGTCTTGTCAGGGGGAGAAATGCCTGAACAATGTATGAACAACGATCTGTCATTTCCCCAAGTCAGTCCACCCCCTTCAGTTAGAACACACACAAGGAACATAATTAACCCCTTCCTCGCCCCCTAGTGTTAACCCCTTCCCTGCCAGTGGCATTTTTATAGTAATCAATGCATTTTTGTAGCACTGATCGCTATAAAAATGCCAATGGTCCCAAAAATGTGTCAAAAGTGTCTGAAGTGTCCGCCATAAGGTCGCAGTACCGATAAAAATCGCTGATCGCCGCCATTACTAGTAAAAAAAAAATATTAATAAAAATGCCATAAAACTATGCCCTATTTTGTAGACGCTATAACTTTTGCGCAAACCAATCAATAAACGCTTATTGCAAAAAAATTTACGAAAAATATGTATATGTAGAAGAATATGTATCGGCCTAAACTGAGGAAAAAAATAGTTTTTTTCTATATATTTTTGGGGATATGTATTGCAGCAAAAAGTAAAAAATATTCATTTTTTTGTTCAAAATTGTCGCTCTATTTTTGTTTATAGAGCAAAAAATAAAAACCGCAGAGGTGATCAAATACCACCAAAAGAAAGCTCTATTTGTGGGAAAAAAAGGACGCCAATTTTGTTTGGGAGCCACGTCGCACGACCGCGCAATTGTCAGTTAAAGCGACGCAGTGCCGAATCGCAAAAAGTGGCCCGGTCATTGACCAGCAATAAGGTCCGGGGCTGAAGTGGTTAAGAGGGATTTCCCCTCACTTCCCTACCGTTGACAGAGTTCCACCATACAGGAAGTTAAGTCAACTGTCAAAGTAACACAGACACTTCTAAATATTTTTCTTTTGTATAATAGATAAAGGCTAGAACCCCTGGCAGATTTGTTTATGTACCTATGGTATTAATGGAGGTCTGTGCACTACTACATGAATTTTCACATGCATTTGGCTTGCTTTTGACTCAGCGTTTTGTGTAAGGTTGTTTCTGCTTCCCTATAGTAACGTTGTATGAGCATATGTGTTATCATGCCTTGTCCTTGTCCTTAGGTCTTTGTATGGTTTGTATTGCAGAAAACACACAGGGCCAGATCCACAGTGAGAGTACGCCGGCGTATCTACTGATAACGCCGGCGTACTTTCAAATTTCCCGCGTCGTATCTTTGGTTTGAATCCTCAAACCAAGATACAACGGCTTCTGGGTTCGATCGGACAGGCGTACGGCTTCGTACGCCTTCGGATCGTAGGTGCAATACTTCGGCGCCCGCTGGGTGGAGTTCGCGTTGTTTTCCGCGTCGGGTATGCAAATTAGCGATTTACGACGATCCACGAACGTACGCGCGGCCGTCGCATTTTCTAACGTCGTCTGTAGTCGGCTTTTTCAGGCATATAGTTAAAGCTGGTATTTTTCGGCGTATAGATAGAATTGCCATGTTAAGTATGGCCGTCGTTCTCGCGTTGAAATTTGAATTTTTTATTTTTTTTGCGTAAGTCGTCCGTGAATAGGGATGGACGTAACTCACGTCTAAATTAAAAAATTACATCCTAGCGACGTCATTTAACGCAATGCACGGCGGGTATTTTCGCGACGACGCATGCGCAGTTTATTTGGCGTGGGGACGCGCTTCATTTAAATGAAACCCGCCTCCAACCCGCCCAATTTGAAATCCGCCGCCAGAAATGCACTACGCTGCCGTAACTTACGGCGCAAACTCGCTGAGGATTCGAATATACGCCAGGTAAGGTACGGTTTGTAATTGTATGGGTACATGGGGGTGGCCATATCTGCTTACGTACACAGGCTCTGCTTTCTGCTTGTGACTTCCTGATTTTTTTAAGCCCTGGTTCACACGGGTGTGGTTTGACATGTCAAATTGGTGGCATTTGCCGGAAATGGCACCGTCCTAATTGGTGCGACGTTGCATCTGCAACGCTGCACCGATTTTAAAAAGTAGTTTCTGTACAACTTTTTGTGATTTCGGCCCGAGATTTAGATTGACATCTGTGCAGAAACCTGCACAGATGTCTCTGTAACCGTAGCCGGTTCGGGACGGACAAGCGTGTGTACTCGACTTCTTTGGTCGACCATGGCGAGGCCTGTTCTGAGTGGAACCTGTCCTGTTAAACGGCTGTATGGTCTTGGCCACCGTGCTGCAGCTCAGTTTCACGGTCTTGGCCATCTTCCTTTAGCCTAGGTCATCTTTATGTAGAGCAAAAAATAAAGTTTTCAGATCCTCAGGATTCTTTGCCATGAGGTGCCATGTTGAACTTTCAGTGACCAGTATGAGAGAGTGAGAGCGATAACACCAAATTTAACACACCTGACCCTCATTCACACCTGAGACCTTGTAACACTAACGAGTCACATGACACCGGAGAGGGAAAATGTCTAATTGGGCATACTCACTTTTGTTGCCAGCGGTATAGACATTAATGGCTGTGTGTTGAGTTATTTTGAGGGGACAGCAAATTTATACTGTTATACAAGCTGTACACTAACTACATTACATTGTAGCAAAGTGTCCTTTCTTCAGTGTTGTCACATGAAAAGATATAATACATTTTTTACAAAAATGTGAGGGGTGTATTCATTTTTGTGAGATACTGTGTGTGTGTATATATATATATAGATATATATATATATATATATATATATATATATATATATATATATATATATATATAAAAATAGAAATATACACACACTGGCCCGGATTCAGAAACGATATACGACGGTGTATCTCTGAGTGTGGGCCGTCGTATCTATGCGCCTGATTCAGAGAATCAGTTACGCATAGATTTCCCTAAGATCCGACTGGCGTAAGTGTCTTACACCGTCGTATCTTAGGCTGCATATTAACGTTGGCCGCTAGGTGGCGCTTCCGTATAGTTACGCGAGGGATATGCTAATGAGGTATTTACGCCGATTCAGAAACGTACGTCCCACCGGCGCATTATTTTAAGTCGTTTACGTTAGGCTTTTTTTGGCGTATAGTTACCTTTGCTATATGAGGCGTAGCTAATGTTAAGTATGGCCGTCGTTCCCGTGCCAAGTTTTGAAAATTTTACGCCGTTTGCCAATAGGGCTGGACGTCATTTACGTTCACGTCAAATCCAATACGTCCTTGCGGCGTACTTTGGCGCAATGCACACTGGGATATTTTACGGACGGCGCATGCGCCGTTAAAAAACGACGCCAAAAACGCGGGGTCAAGTGAAATTCAGATAAAACACGCCCCCAACATCCCCATTTGAATTAGGCGGGCTTACGCCGCAACACATACGTTACGCCGCCGTAACTAAGGGCGCAAGTTCTTTCTGCATACGGAAATTGCGCCCAAAGTTACGGCGGCGTAACAAATCTGATATACGTTACGCCGGAAGAAAGATGCGCTCATCTTTCTGAATCCGGGCCACTGTAAATATATCTACCTATCTATCTATCTATCTATCTATCTATCTATCTATCTATATATATATAGGTAGATAGATATATTTACAGTGTGTGTATATTTCTATTTATAAATAAAAAAAAAAAAAATATATATATATATATATACTTATAACTAGAAATATACACACACTGTAAATATACCTATCTATCTACTTGTTATAGTCGTAGTATATCTATATCTATCTATATATATCTATATATATCTATATATCTATATATACTACTATAACAAGTAGATTTTTATTGTATCTGAAATTCTCTATACTTAACAATGTTCCTGAGGTGCATATGTTGTGTATAAATAATTCACATAGGATATGCCAAAAGAGAAAAAAAAATCACACTTATTCCCAGGGTACCAAGGCATTCCCGTTGCCGATTGGACAATGAGACCCTCCCTCCCCCCATCCTGAGCTTGCATTCATCTTCCCGTGATGCTGGGTGGGAATTTTCTGCACGGCTCAGGGTGACAGCAAGAGGAAAGCCGACAGCCTTCCAAATAAACAGGAGAGCCTCTAAAAGGGATCTGAATGGGTCTGATTAGTGTAAGGATGGGTGCTTTGTAATGGCTCCTCTGAGAAGATGCAGTTAATTTGTTCTACGGCTGGAATGGAGACACGATCTGCATGAGCCTAGAATGCCATACAGCTGAAGAAAAACAAGCTGGAGGCTTATGGGAAAGTGCTGTGTGTAATGGAGCAAGAGGCTTGCAATGAGAAGAGCCCAGGAAGGTGTGATCTACGCTGTCAGGAGACAGGAACATTGGATGGAGACAGCGGATGGGAAAACTAAGGCTTCCGTCCTGTTGCTGAGGAGAGACGGTACCCAGGTGATGGAGTAAAGGCAGCGTTGGCGGCCACAGTAAACAGGTAGCAGCAACGGCCGTGGCGTTCCAACATCTGGAGGGGACGTAGCTCATAAGCCACGTGGGGCTCAGACAGCTGTATGGATCCAGAGGTTACCATGCCAAAGGCTTGAACGGCAACCATGGGTGGGAAGCTTGTGAAATGGTAAGTGATGAAGAAATAGGAATAATTTGCAGGGCCAGGTGATATACCTAGATGTACTACCTAACCTGAAACTACCTGCATGTTGTGTCCGCAGGATGAAATGTTCATACTGCTCATCTGTTGATGTGATGATTAGAAAAGCAGTCCTGGTTAGGTTCATGCAGTACTCTGTACTCTCATATGTTACTGTGGGGCAGTAGAGGACTCATTTTTATAATAACAACACAAACTGCAATGAATAAAAAAATGGCTAACCACTAGAAAACAGTGTCTGGCAGTTTAATGTAATACGGATGATGAAAGGAGATCTGTGAGTGGCTACTACTATAGGTCACAGCACATCATTGGCCAGTGTATCATAATAAAGCCTTTTTAGGATACTTGTATGAACTCCTGGATAAGCAATGATTGTCTAAATATAAGAGACGTGTGTTTTTATTTGAACCTTAAAGCGGTGGTTCACCCTAAATAACAAGATTCTACCATTAAATCCAGCATACTAGCGTGAGCTACAGTATGCCTTTATTTATTTTTTTGGCGTCGTACTCACAGTTTAATCCCGTAGTGAAGTTTCAGACTCCCCGCGGGGAGAGGGAAGATGATTGACGGCCGGCTATGGCGAGTCACGCTTCACGAAAATAGCCAGAGTAGGTCTCGCTCTTCACGGCGCTATACGGCGCCTGCGCACAGACTAGGCGCAGGCGCCGTGAAGAGCCAAGTCCTATTTCGGCTATTTCCGGGAAGCGTGACGCGCCATAGCCGGCCGTCAATCATCTTCTCTCTGCATAGGAACGCCCATTCCCCGCGGGGAGTCTGAAACTTCACTACGGGATTAAACTGTGAGTACGGCGTCCAAAAAAAAAAAAAAAGGCATACTGTAGCTCGCGCTAGTATGCTTGACGGCATGCTAGAATTTTTTTTTTTTTTTTTAGGGTGAACCCCCGCTTTAACCACTTAAGCCCCGAGCCTGTTTTTCAGACTCGGCGTTTACACGTTAAAAATATATTTTTTTTGCTAGAAAATTACTTAGAAAAAAAATGTAGAATGTTTGGGGGTTCTAACACCCTAGAGAATAAAATGGCGGCCGTTGCAATACTTTTTGTCACACCATATTTGCGCAGCGGTCTTACAAGCGCACTTTTTTGAATAAAAAAATAAGACATCAGTAAAGTTAGCCCAGTTTTTTTTATATTGTAAAAGATAATGTTACGCCAAGTAAATTGATACCCACAAGCGGGCTTCAAAATTGCGCCCGCTTGTGGAATGACATCAAACTTTTACCCTTAAAAATCTCCATAAGCGACATTTAAAAAAATCCACAGGTTGCATGTTTTGAGTTAGACAAGGTCTAGGGCTAGAACTATTGCACTCGCTCTAACGATCGCGGCGATACCTCACATGTGTGGTTTGAACACCGTTTTCATATGCAGGCACTACTCGCGTATGCGTTCGCTTCTGCGCACGGGCTCGTTGGGACGGGGCGCTTTAAAAAAATATTTTTTTTAGTTATTTTACAAAATTTTATTTATTTTTACACTGTTTTTAAAAAAAAAAAAATTAGGTCACTTTTATTCCTATTACAAGGAATGTAAACATCCCTTGTAATAGAAAAAAGAATGACAGGTTCTCTTCAATTTGAGATCTGGGGTCAAAAAGACCTCAGATCTCATATTTAGACTTTAATGCAATAAAAAAAAAAATTGCCATTTGAAAAAATGACAAAAATAAATTGTCCCTTTAAGGCCCGGTACACACGAGCAAACATGTACGATGAAACCGGTCCGTCGGACCGTTTTCACCACACATGCCTGCCAGAGGGCTTCTGTACGATGGTTGTACTAACCATCGTACAGAAGTCCGCGCGTAAACAATACGCGGGGCGTGTCCGCGTCGTCGCCGCGACGATGACGCGGCGATGACGCGGAGACGTGGGCAGGCCTGCCATTTAAAGGCTTCCACGCATGCGTCAAAGTCATTCGACGCATGCGAGGGACGGCGGGCGCTCGGACATGTACGGTAGGTCTGTACTGACGACCGTACATGTCCGAGCGGGCAGGATTCCAGCGGACGGTTTTAAAACACGTCCAGGAATATTTGCCCGCTGGGAAAAGGCCCGGCGGGCAAATGTTTGCTGGAATTCGGCCCGCTCGCGCCTACACACGACCGAACATGTATGCTGAAACTGGCCCGCAGACCAGTTTCAGCATACATGTTTGGTCGTGTGTACGGGGCCTATGACGTATGGGCGGAAGTGCTATGGTATGGCCCTCACTCGTATCCATACCCAGCCACGAGAAGGACACGATCGCCTCTGCGCTCCTGAGGTCTCCGGTAAGCGGGGGAGAGCGGCGGGAGGGGGGCCATCTCCCGCCACCGATAACTGTGATCTCGTGGCCATTCCGTCGCAGAGACCACCATAATCGTTTACAGCACCGCCGCCTGAAGAGATGGATACCTCGGTTGTGGTAGCAGCTGCTTCCGTTATCGAGATATCCCTCTTCAAAAAAAGGACGTATATAGTCGTGCTCCGGGGGCTTAAGTGGTTAGGGCCAGTACACACGATCGGATATTCTGACAACAATTGTCCGATGGACGTGTTTTTTGGATAATCTGACCATCTGTATGCTCCATCGGACAATTGTTGTCAGAATTTCCAACAACAAATGTTGGATAGCCATGCTCTCAAACTGTCCAACAACAAATGTGTTCCATCAGATTATCCGATTGTTTGTACACAAGTCTGTCGGACTAAAATCCAAAGTACAAACATGCATGCTCCGAACCAATGATAACCATCAGAAAACATTAGCAGAAGTTGCCCAAAGGGTGGCGCTAAGGAGCAGAAAAACAACATTGTTTCGTATATGTTGGCTGAAAAAGTCTCGCAGATCTGTGCAGTAATCCAGTGTGAAACTTGCTTCCTGCTTCTCTCTCTTGGTGTAGGGTGACTGGTCTTGTCTCCGCCCCTCCTGTAGTTTTCTGCAGACAGCCTATTGTGCATGGGCCTTCTGGGCTCCTCCCACAGCTCTGCCTCGCAGGCTATGTGATAATGTCACTGCTACTTTCACAAGGTATCAACTGGGTTTGCAAAGACACATGGGGCATACAAAGTCCTCTGTGGCTATTGAGGAATATATTTATAAGTATATATGTATATATTTAAGTATTTATCAACTCTCACCTTGTAAAACAACCCATTTACCGTATATACTCGAGTATAAGCCAAGTTTTTCAGCCCTTTTTTTAGGGCTGAAAATACCCCCCTCGGCTTATACTCGAGTCAGTGTACCTTGAGCGTCCAGTTTTTAAAACTCACGGCTTCCCCCTGGTCCCGTGATAGGTGTTTGACACTGTGTTCAGTGTTCTGCCTATCACGGACGTTCTTTCATTCTCGGACTCGGTTTCCCAGCAGACACTGTGTTTAGTGTTCCGCCAATCACGGACCTTCTCTTGTCCGAGAATGAAAGAACTTCCATGATAGGAGGAACACTGAACACAGTGTCAAACGCCTATTACGGAACGGGACGGGACCAGGGGGAAGCCGCGAGTTTTAATAAATGGACGCCCGCAGCGCAGCCTGTCAAGAATTTCAGGTACGCTGCAATAAGCAAAGTGACATTGTAATGGGCACAGTGAGGTAATGGGCACAGTGCGGTAATGGGCACAGTGAGGTAATGGACACAGTGAGGTAATGGGCACAGTGAGGTTGTAATGGGTACAGTAATGTTGCAATGGGCACAGTGAGGCTGAAAATGGGCATTGTTGACCCTCTTATGACGTCACAATCCCAGCATGCTCCGGGTGGTACCGGAGCATGCTGGGACTGTGACGTCATAAGAGGCCTATATAATTTGCCGCACACCTGGCATTACAGCGGGAGAGAGCGTCGAGTCAACATCGAATTGGAGAAGAAGAGAAGAAGGCGACGCAGAAGACCGGGCCCCAGCTGGTGAAAGAGCTGAAAAAAGACAGCGGTGGTGCCTGGCAGAAGAGAAAAAGAACCGGAGAGCGGAAGAAGAGAGTGGAGAAGTCCCAAGTTGGAAGAAGACCCCCCGAAATCAGAAGAAGGGAGAAAACCGGGCCGCCGCTGGTAAAAGAGCTGAAAGAAGACAGCGGTGGTGCCCGGCAGAAGACCCCCAAAGTCGGAAGAAGACCCCCAGAGCCTGTGTAGTGTTTTTTTATTGACATTTATTTTCCACCAGGTGAATGGGTAGGGGGGGCTGGGATCTGGGGGCCCCCTTATTAAAGGGGGCTCCCAGATTCCGATAAGTCCCCCGCCCGCAGACCCCGACAACCAACAGACAGGGTTGTCGGGAAGAGGCCCTTGTCCCCATCAACATGGGGACAAGGTGCTTTGGGGTGGGGGGTCCACAGGGCGCACCCCCCCCCCCATGTTGAGGGCATGCTGCGTGCTCGGATAAGGGTCTGGTATGGATTTCAAGGGGAACCCCCTACGCCGAAAAACCGGCGTAGGGGGTTCCCCTTGAAATCCATACCAGACCTAAGGGCCTGGTATGCTCGTAGAGGGGAACCCATGCCGTTTTTTTATTTAAAATTTGGCATTGAGTTCCCCCTCCTGGCATTGAGTTCCCCCTCCTGGAGGCGACCTCAAGTCGTGTTGTAAGTCGCGTTGTGATTCATACTCAAGTCGTGTTCAAGTTGCCTCCCAAAGCCGTGCTGAAAGTCGTGTTGCCCCAGTGTGAACCGGCTCTAATTATCAGTTAATGAAGTGAATAGTTTGATATTACAGTAGGTATAATAATACTATTTTCAAACATGTCAGGGTCACAGTTGTCCTATAGGAATACTGACATGCCAGGTTTTTATTGATAACCTTGCCTGGGCACAGATGGGTCAGCTGTTGGCTGTTATTTCCAGTGACATGTGTGACTAATTAAGCATATCCTTCAGCTCTGGCCTGCTGCAAGCTCCTGTACATCTCCTTTTGCCAAAGCCAGTGGTTTGATTAATCATGTTTTATTTTATTAATTGTTGCATATTCTAAGGTTGACATCAGAATGTCATTTAATTGAAGACAATGTTTTGGTTTGTCCTGGAAGTATTTGAGTTTCTTCAGCCATCACTCAGAGTTTGCTGGGATCTCCTTTTCATTTTTTATTTGCTATATATCACTTTGATAGTGCCTGTGTTTGTAGGTGACAGCGGTAGCATACAGACCTGTACTGTGATTCATGTCCTTAAAGTGGAGCTCCGCCCCAATTTTTTTTTTTTTTTAATTCAGCAGCTACAAATACTGTAGCTGCTGACTTTTAACCACTTCCCTACCGTGCCTATTCTGGCACTTCTCTCCTTCATGTAAAAATCATATTTGTTTTACTAGAAAATTATTCAGAACCCCCAAACAGTATATATATTATTTTTTTAGCAGACACCCTAGGGAATAAAGTGGCGGTCATTGCAACTTTTTATCTTGCAGGTATTTGCGCAATCATTTTTCAACCGCCTTTTTTTTTAACGGTTTCATGAATTAAAAAATAACAAAACTGTAAAGTTAGCCCAATTTTTTTGTATAACGTGAAAGGTGATGTTACGCAGAGTAAATAGATACCTAACTTGTCTCGCTTTAAAATTACGCACACTCATGGAATGGCGCCAAACTTTGGTACTTAAAAATCTCCATAGGCGACGCTTTAATTTTTTTTACAGGTTATCAGTTTAGAGTTACAAAGGAGGTCTAGTGCTCTAACGCACGCGGTGATACCTCACATGCGGGGGACTTGCGTGCGCATTCGCTTCTGAGCGCGAGCTACTGGGGACAGGGACGTTTAAAAAAAAATTATATTTGTTTTTATTTTACTTAATTTTTTTTTATTTTTGCACTTTAAAAAAAAAAAAAAAATGTTTTATCACTTTTATTCCGATTACAAGAAATGTAAACATCCCTTGTAATAGGAATAGTGTGTGACAGGTCCTCTTTATGGAGAGATGCGGGGTCAATAAGACCTCACATCTTTCCTCCAGGCTGGAAAGCATAAGATCGGGAAAGAAAATTCACAGATCTCATGCTTTCAGCCACGATTGCGGCTTTGTTTTCTTTCCGGGTACCTGGGCGTGATGTCATAACGTCACCATAAATCTCTATGCTCTTCATTCGGTGGCAGCCGATTCCTTCTCCGGGCCTCCAGTGGCACGGGAGAGCCCGGAGAAGTACCAGATGGTGGCGGGAGGGGGGGATGTCCCCTCCCGCCGCCTGTAAGAACGTTCAATCGGCGGAACCGCCGCTATGATCATTCTTACGGTGCGCATAATCGCTGCCTGAAAAAAAGGATATCTGAATGATGCCTGTAGCTGCAGACATCATTCAGATATCCCCCACTAAAGTCCAGGATGTCATTTGACGTCCTACGGTATGGAAGTGGTTAATATTAGGACACTTACCTGTCCAGGGAGCCCACGATGTCCTCACCCGAAGCCGACCCATCTCTCGGCTCCCGGGTGGAGGTGCTGGCATCTTCAGTAAGGAAATCAGGAAGTGAAGCCTTGCGATTTCACTGCCTGGTTGCCTACTGCGCATGCGCAAGCTGTGCGTCCTCACTGGTCCCTGCTGTCTTCTGGGACCTGTTTGTCTCCCAGAAGACATCGGGGGGGGGATGGTGGAGGGGCTGGACACGGCATAGATTGCTACAAAATCTGCGACGATCTATCGCCAGAAGTGGGAGCAAATACCTGTATTAGACAGGTATCTGCTCCCCCCTCCCCCCTGAAAGGTGCCAAATGTGACACCGGAGGGGGGAGGAACCAGAAAAGCGGAAGTTCCATTTTTGGGTGGAACTCCGCTTTAAGAGGAGTGATTTTGAATTTGGCTGATGTTTCAGCTAAATAAAATTAGTAGTAAAATGAGAGCTTTATAAAACCAAATATAATGTTTCAATATACTTAAAGTGGTAGTAAACTCTGTACTACCACTTTTACCTACAGGTTAGCCTATAATAAGGCTTACCTGTAGGTATAAAGAATATCTCCTAAACCTGTACGGTTTAGGAGATATTCCCCTCGCAATGCGCCGCTGATTGCGTCAAAATTTATAAATTTACGTCGTTTGTGTAAGTCGTCCGTGAATGTGGCTGGAGGCCATTTACGTTCACGTCGAAACCAATGACGTCCTTGCAACGTCATTTGGAGCAATGCACCCTGGGATATTTTCCGGATGGCGCAAGCGCAGTACGTTTGGCGCAGGAACGCGCTTAATTTAAATGCTCCACGCCCCCTACCCGGCTAATTTGAATTAGGAGGGCTTGCGCCGGGTGATTTACGCTACGCCGCCGCAACTTTACAGGCAAGTTCTTTGTGAATAAAGCACTTGCCTGTAAAACTTGCGGCGGCGTAACGTAAATGAGATACGTTTCGCCAGCGGAGTTTTTCGCCCATCTACGAGAATCTGGGCCTAGGTGTCTATAAGATACACAGAACCGGGTTTGGCCCCGCCCCCTCCTCACTGGCTGGCTGCCCCAATGGCTCCCGCTGCTGTCTCTTATTGAATGAGGAGGCAGACACCTGGGAGAGCAGCCTCTCTTGTGCACATTGCTGGATCGCGATGGGGCTCAGGTAAGTATTGGGGGGGGGAGGGCTGCATACTGAAGGTTTTTTACCTTCATGCATAGAATGAATAATGGTAAAAACCTTTAGTCTTTAGAACAACTTTAAAGCTGAGCTCCAAGTATGGATTTTATTGCACAGTTATTGGTTCCACATGGACCAATGAGAGTATGCATATGCCATACCTGTGGGACCACAATGGAAGCAGGGAAACACTGTATTAGTTGCCGCTTCTACAGTGATCTTCATTGTCTTCTGAGTGCTATGCAGAGAGACTATCCTGCTGCAGAGTAACCACAGGGGATCACTCGCTCGGCTTGGAGGTCTTTCATAGAATATATTGCATTTTTCTTAATAAATGCAAATCATTCTTTGATTGGATGAGGTGGAGATCGTATCATCCCCACTCCATCTGCTGGAATACTGAACTCAGCTTGTTCCTACCCCTCTCTGTCCCTCTCCACGTGCGTACATTGTTTTCTATAACAGCAAAACAGTTCTGGTGCCTTGACTCCCAAGTCCTTACCCACATGCCGTGGGGTCTATTTATAAAAAAATTAATTGGACGAACGTGACGAGCATCCTCCACAAATTCTGACCGTATTTTTTTTTTCAATACAGTGGTTTTCTATAATCCTCAGCTCCATCTAGTAAATTGTAAAAAAAGATGTTGGGCTGCTAAACAAAAAGGGCCAGATTTTGAAAGGACTTACGACGGCGCAGCGCCATGTACGCCGTCGTAAGTCCGAATCCGACCCGTCGTATCTATGCGCCTGATTCTTAGAATCAGTTACGCATAGATATCCATTAGATCCGACAGGCGTAAGTCTCTTACGCCGTCGGATCTTGACTGCATTTTTTTTTTACCGTTAGGTGGCGCTTCCGTCGAATTCCGCGTTGAGTATGCAAATTAGCTAGATACGCGAATTCCCGAATGTACGCGCGGCCGACGCAGTAAAGTTACAACGTTTACGTTAGGCTTTTCTCGGCGTATAGTTGCCCCTGCTATATAAGACATAAGTGTGACGTAACAATGTTAAGTATGGCCGTCGTTCCCGCGTCTAAATTTGAAAAAGTTACGTTGTTTGCGTAAGTCGTCCGTGAATGGGGCTGGTCGTCATTTACGTTCACGTCGAAACCAATGACGTCCTTGCGGCGTACTTTGGAGCAATGCACACTGGGAAATTCCACTGACGGCACATGTGCCGTTCCGCAAAAACGTCAATCACGTTGGGTCACAGTAGTTTTACATAAAACACGCCCCCCTGATCCAAATTTGAATTAGGCGGGCTTACGCCAATGGAGCCAATGGGGCGGAAAAATTTGAGAACACAGCACTTGCCCGTGTAAGTTGCGGAGGCGTAACGTAAATCAGATACGTTACGCCCGCACAATTTAGCGCGGCTGTACGTGAATCCGGCCCAGAATGCGTAAATATTTCCAATACGTGTATGAACAAATAAATGAGACCTGTGCAAAGTGGTTACATTTCATTTGGGTATGTGGGGTGAAGTTCCTCTAATAGTACCAGCCTTTGACATGGCTGGTACTTTTTCTCCTCACCAGCCACCCCTTGTTACAAGGAGCTAACACCAGGGAGAACGCCTCCCATTACGGTGGTGAGTTACAGACAGGAAGTGAGGATTTCTCAGAAGAAATTAGGACATTTAAAAGCAAAATGGAAGGATGAGGTAAGTGAAGGAGGACTGCACTGAGGTAAAGGAAGCTATTTAGGGAAAACATTTTTTCCTTTACAATCCCTTTAAGCTTCTTCCTGAAGGCAGGATGGTTTTCTTCCATGCGGATGTCCGTGGGTAGAGCGTTCCATAGCCGGGGTCCTCGGACTGTGAATCTTCGTTCTCCTTTTGATTTGTAGCGGGACTTGGGGATGTGGAGGAGGTTTTGGTTAGTTGACCGGAGGGGGCGACTAGGGGTGTAGTGTTTTATTTTCTCGCATAGGTATGGCAGAGCGTTTCCTTGTGTGCATTTGTGAGTGAGGCAGAGGGTCTTGAATGTAACCCAATCCCTCACGGCTAGCCAATGGAGGGTCCTCAGGGACGGGGTGATTGATTTCCAGGGTTTCTTTCTCATTACCAGTCTGGCTGCTGTGTTCTGGACTACTTGTAGACGTGAAATTTGGTATTTGGGAGGTCCGAGGTAGAGGGAATTTGTGTAGTCAAGTCGGGAAATGATGATTGTTCCAACTTATACTGCTGCGTCTCCTTCCGGTAGGGCTGGTGCTACCACTAGGCAAACTAGGCAGCCGTCTAGGGCGCACTGCTGCCTAGGGGCACCCAGCTGCTGGTTTCCCTCCGCGTCTGCATGATCTGCAGGCTGAAGCATGTAACTAACTCAGTCTCAGGCAGCTGCTCCGTCCTACCGGTAGTGTAAGTAGAGGCGCAGCACTAGAGCCAGCGCTAGAGGAAGCAGAGCCGATGCTTCCTATATAGCAGCGCCTTCTGTCACATGGGCAGGGCATGGGGGTGGAGCCACTGGGGCGGAAAAATTTGGTTTCGCCTAGGGTGTGAAAAATCCATGCACCAGCCCTGCCTTCCGGGATGAAGGAGATGAGTCTACGCAGCAGGCGGAGAAGATCCGCTGACTACTGATCCTATTTGTGCGTCCATTGTCATGTCTGAGTCAAAGATGACTTTGAGGCTTTTGACTTTGGTGCTCAGGGTGATGGTTTGTCCAAGGATGGTGGGTGGTGTGCATGTTGTGCTAGGGTTTTTCTTTTGGTTTTGCGTATCATTGTATCTAGTATGACTATATAGAATATATGAGTACATTGAACAGGAATAATTCAAGATAGACCACAGGGAAAAGTGACTGACATCAATGTAAAAAAAACTGTGTTTTTTAAAAGAATTCTTTCACTTCTGAGGTTGCTTTTGGGTTATATTTTATGTTTTTCTGACCTCTGATGTTTTCTTCTAACAACCCACCACTGAACTGTATCATTAATACACATTTTCAGGCAGCTTCTGAACAAAATAGAAAAGACGTTTGATCAATAAGTGACAGATGTGATGTATGGATCTTTTAGGTATAATCAGAGGAGGATTAGGAGAGCTGATAAAACACCAGCTTGTGACCTTTAACATAGGGCTGTTACTGATTTAAATTGTTGTGTTCGATTAATAGATTTTTTTAAATCGATTAATCGACTAATTTCGCACATACATTTTTTGGATCACCACCATTTATAGTCCCCACTGTAATATCCACACACATCTCACCCACTGTAATATCGATAGACATCTCCCCCACTGTAATATCGATAGACATCTCCCCAGTGTAGTATCCACACACATCTCCCCCACTGTAATATCCACAGACATCTCCCCACTGTAATATCCACAGACATCTCCCCCCACTGTAATATCCACAGACATCTCCCCACTGTAATATCCACAGACATCTCCCCACTGTAATATCCACAGACATCTCCCCCACTGTAATATGCACAGACATCTCCCCCACTGTAATATCCACAGACATCTCCCCCACTGTAATATCTACAGACATCTCCCCACTGTAATATGCACAGACATCTCCCCACTGTAATATCCACAGACATCTCCCCACTGTAATATCCACAGACATCTCCCCCACTGTAATATCCACAGACATCTCCCCACTGTAATATCTACAGACATCTCCCCACTGTAATATCTACAGACATCTCCCCACTGTAATATCTACAGACATCTCCCCCACTGTAATATCCACAATAACCCCCACTGTAATATCCACAGACATCTTCCCCACTGTAATATCCACAGACATCTCCCCCACTGTAATATCCACAGACATCTCCCCCACTGTAATATCCACAGACATCTCCCCCCACTGTAATATCCACAGACATCTCCCCCCACTGTAATATCCACAGACATCTCCCCACTGTAATATCCACAGACATCTCCCCCACTGTAATATCCACAGACATCTCCCCCACTGTAATATCCACAGACATCTCCCCCACTGTAATATCTACAGACATCTCCCCCACTGTAATATCCACAGACATCTCCCCCACTGTAATATCTACAGACATCTCCCCACTGTAATATGCACAGACATCTCCCCACTGCAATATCCACAGACATCTCCCCACTGTAATATCCACAGACATCTCCCCACTGTAATATCCACAGACATCTCCCCCACTGTAATATCCACAATCACCCCCACTGTAATATCCACAATCACCCCCACTGTAATATCCACAGACATCTCCCCCCACTGTAATATCCACAGACATCTCCCCCCACTGTAATATCCACAGACATCTCCCCCCACTGTAATATCCACAGACATCTCCCCACTGTAATATCCACAGACATCTCCCCACTGTAATATCTACAGACATCTCCCCACTGTAATATCTACAGACATCTCCCCCACTGTAATATCCACAATAACCCCCACTGTAATATCCACAGACATCTTCCCCACTGTAATATCCACAGACATCTCCCCACTGTAATATCTACAGACATCTCCCCACTGTAATATCTACAGACATCTCCCCACTGTAATATGCACAGACATCTCCCCACTGTAATATCCACAGACATCTCCCCACTGTAATCCACAGACATCTCCCCACTGTAATATCCACAGACATCTCCCCACTGTAATATCCACAGACATCTCCCCCACTGTAATATCCACACACATCTCCCCCACTGTAATATGCACAGACATCTCCCCACTGTAATATGCACAGACATCTCCCCACTGTAATATCCACAGACATCTCCCCACTGTAATCCACAGACATCTCCCCACTGTAATATCCACAGACATCTCCCCACTGTAATATCCACAGACATCTCCCCCACTGTAATCCACAGACATCTCCCCACTGTAATATGGTCCACATCTCCCTCACTATATAGGAAGATTAGTGCTTGCTTAGTCTTACCAGGGAAGCCGGACGAACACGAGCAGTTGAGGCCGGGTGATGACGTCAGTGTGCCGCTCTAGGCTCGCCTAGGCCGCCGCAGGGTGGACCAAGATGGCCGCCGCTCCGGGAGCTAGGCCGAAGCCGCGGCCTTTCCTATGGCCGAGGCAGCAGCAGAGCTCCGCAGGTCACGTGGTGTGCCGATCTGCATATGGTGACCCGTTTGGATCACGGATCATTTACGATCCGTTGCACCACTAGTACCGATCAAAAGAATTTTGATCGATCAAAAAAATTTACGATTAATCGAGGAATTCATCTTTAATTTCCACAGCCCTACTTTAATATATAAGAATCTCTTTAGGGTCCAAGTATAAAACTTTGCTGTACGAACTTGACAAACATTTGCACAGCCCCAACTAAACTTGCTGTATTTTGTGTAATATAATAATCTCCTCTAATCATAAGCACCATCTAGTGACCACATATGTGTGTTATTTAAAAAAAAACATGACCTGTCTTGAGAAAGATGAATTGACAATTAAATGACCTAAAGACCTGTGAGTGCCCCTATACTTGTTTTGGACTTGTATGGACATTTTATTGTGGGTGAGCCCCAGACATTTACATCATGGAGTGTTGTTTACTGATCTGTTTAAGTAGCCCTGTTGTGGGGTCTTTAAAAAAAACAACGTTTTACTGCACTTATGGGCGCTTCTCTACGTTTGATTTTGTCTGTCTGTATTCAGAGTCTTCTAAACTCCATCAAGAAGCCTGCCCTAGTGCCTTGGACATTTTTGGACTTATAATTAAACCACTTGCATATTCAGTATTATGATCAGACCTCTGCGCCTATAACCCCCTTTCCTTGTTTACATCATGGAGTGTGATGGCGACCCTTGGGATACATTATGGCCACTAGAAGGAGGACCTTGTCTCCCACATTAATCAAATGTGCCATTGAATTTTACATTCTATGTCAGAAACCAACCTATACTCAACTGATGTGTGCTGATGACATCATTATGTCTGCAAAAAATGGAAAAGGCCAAAAAAACGATTTCGTTTTTAATCACTGACCTAAACAGACATAGATGTATACTAATGACCATCAGTATAGATCCATACACCCCCTGGAATATATTACTATCTATTTTCCATCCACAAAACAGAGGGCTGAAAAATGAACAGACAGAGCACCCGTGTGAAAGGGTGATTAACCTAACAAAAAATGAATAAACAAAGTATATTTATTGTGCAATACATACACTTTCCATAAATAAATAATAGCAAAGATAAAAAAAAAGTGCATATATACATATAAGTGATATGTGAACACCAAACTACTATTCAAAGTCCAGCGTGCAATCACGTGCACGCCCATTTGAATTTCAATAGTACATCATTGTGACAGTCCACAATACAATTAGTAAAAAGACAAGTTTAGATTGTAAGCTCTAACGAGCAGGGCCCTCTGATTCTTCCTGTATTGAATAGTATTGTAATTGTACTGTCTGCCCTCATATTGTGCTATATAAATCCTGTATAATAATAAAAATAATTCCGATGTGAGGATAAATAACCATCAAAACCTCACCACCACAAACCATGCTTTCCTACTTATATGCTCACCCAATCATAGACCCTTAGGCCTCGTACACACGACCGAACATGTCTGCTGAAACTGGTCCGCGGACCGGATTCCTGGGCTAGCGGACAGGTTTCCAGCGGACAAAAGTTTCTTAGCATGCTAAGAAACTTGTCCGCTGGAACCATGTCCGTCGGACATGTCCGATGGTCAGTATGACTCATCGGACATGTCCGCTGGTTATGACGTATAACCAGTGGCCCGAAATCCCGTGCATGCGTCAAATTGATTTGACGCATGCGTGGAAGCATTGAACGTCCGCGTCAGAGAACGTCGGTGTTGTATACGTCACCGCGTTCTCTGTCCGCGGGGATTTTGGTCTAATGGTGTGTACACACATCAGACCAAAACCTCCCAGCAGACATGTCCGATGAAAACGGTCCGCGGACCGTTTTCATCGGACATATCTGGCCGTGTGTACAAGGCCTCAAAGTATAGGAGGTCTAAAAAAGCCTGATGGAGAATCCCAGTAGATGTACCATACAAATCTGATTCAATCCTCAAGACAGATCCAAGCTGGATGGAGTCAGTCAACTCAGAGGACTCCAATCAAATCCAGTGTCTCCCTTTCACAAATCCCCTCAGTAAAAGAAATCAGAGGAACATCCAATGCTCTCTGCAAAATACCGTATATACTCGAGTATAAGCCAAGTTTTTCAGCACATTTTTTTGTGCTGAAAATGCCCCCCTCGGCTTATACTCGAGTCACCTTTTTGCACCTTATCTCCCGGACTTTGGGGACCCAGTCCCCTGGACCTTGGCACACATGTAGCCCCCTTCTTCCTCTACAAGTGTGCAAAGTTTGTTGGCCGGGGAGCACCGATTTTTCAAAGTCGGGCACCCCTTCAAAAGACTCCCATGTTAAACGATAATTTCTCCAGTGATTTTGGGGGCCCAGTACCGGCCGGTCGTAGGTCCCCTGGACCCGGAACTTGGCACACATGTAGCCCCATTTCCCCTCTACAAGTGTGCACAGTTTGCTATCTGGGGGACCTATGGCTGGGGAGCACTTTTTCAAAGCCGGCACCCCTTCCTTAGACTCCCATGTTAAACGTCAGTCGAGGCATGGGCGCAGTGAGGCATGGGCGCAGTGAGGCATGGGCGCAGTGAGGCATGGACACAGTGAGACATGGACACAGTGAGACATGGACACAGTGAGGCATGCACATGGACACAGTGAAGCAAAGTGAGGCACAGTGAGGCATGCAGATGGACACCCTAGGCTTATACTCGAGTCAATACGTTTTCCCAGTTTTTTTGTGGTAAAATTAGGTTCCTCGGCTTATATTCGGGTTGGCTAATACCCAAGTATATACAGTAGGTTTTATTAGTGATAAAACGTAAAAAAAAGTATGGTCACATCAATCAAATTTGTCTCCAGTGCTCAATCAGTAAAAACTCCTCTCTCAGTGTAAACCGCATGACAGGCAAAAACGACACCACTACTCATCAGACTCCCAGTGGCTAGCACAGAGCGGCCCTGTATCGTGTGATGACGTCACGAGATAAGCCCCACCTTATGGGTTACGTCCTCGGGGTGGAACTGCATCCTTTTTTATGATTACTATAATTTATTTGTGTTAGGTGTGTGTATTGCTGAATATACTTTATTCACTTTTTGTACGCTGCACATTGAGGTTAATCATATTTTGGAATTATTTCTGTGGGTGAATCACAGTTTGTGTGCTACCGTGTTTCCCTGGAAATAAGCCCGGATCTTATATTATTTTGGCAACAAAAGACACGGCAGGGCTTATTTTCGGGGTAGGTCTTACCATGCAATGTGCGGTCTTCTCTCCCCCTCTCTCTACCTGCCTGTCAGGAATCCCCAGTGTGATCCGAGTTAAAATACTTGTAAAATCCTATAATCCACTCTATTACAGTAGTATATAATGTACAATGTGTGTGTTTCTGTAATATAATTGTGACACATACATTGGTTATAGCACCGCTCTGCGATTTTGTGGCCCTCTTCCCTGCCAATTATATTACAGAAACACTCACATTGTACATTATATTCTACTATATTAGAGTGGATTATAGGATTTTACAAGCATTTTAAACTAGGGCTTATTTTTGGGGTAGGTCTTATTTTCGGGGAAACACGGTAGCTGGCTTTTGTGATAGGGGAGTTTTAAGTTGCTGCACAATGAATTTTTTTTTTAACCTTTTTCACTATGTGGATAGGGCCCTAAAACGAAAAATAGAACTCCTTACAACTCAAAGCCTAGCTGAGCCCTAGTTAAGCCTAACTTTGTCACTTTCAATATAGTTTGTTTTGACCAAAGTGGTCCAAATGGACGATTTCAATCATTAACAGCAGCTGTGAGTGTTGTACAAACTGTAACATCAGCTGCCTACAGTATACAGCGCTGTGTTCTGGCGGTGGGATAGGGATCTCCTGTCCCATTGCGGGAACAAAGTCATGTCGGGCTAAGCACTACTCAGCCATTCACAGGACACCTTGTAGTTTTCTGTATAAATTCAAATCTTCCTCTGATTGGGTTAGGTGGAGAGATGGGCTGATGATGTCACACCTTCAGCCATTCAGAGGAAGCCTGTTTGTTTTTCCTTCAGAAAATACCAAGGCCCGGATTCTCAAGCGAGTTACGCCGGCTTATCTCCAGATACGCCGTCGTAACTCTGAGTCCGAGCCGGCGTATCTATGCGCCTGATTATTAGAATCAGTTACGCATAGATTCGTATTAGATCCGACCGGCGTAAGTCTCTTACGCCGTCGTATCTTAACTGCATATTTACGCTGGCCGCTAGGGGCGCGTACGCTGATTTACGCCTAGAAATATGTAAATCAGCTAGATACGCAAATTCATGAATGTACGCCCGGCCGACGCAGTACAGATACGCCGTTTACGTTAGGCTTTTCCCAGCGTAAAGTTACCCCTGCTATATGAGGCGTACCAATGTTAAGTATGGACGTCGTTCCCGCGTCAAATTTAATTTTTTTTACGTTGTTTGCGTAAGTCGTTCGCGAATAGGGCTGGGCGTCATTTACGTTCACGTCGAAAGCATTGGCTTATTGCGGGTTAATTTGGAGCATGCTTACTGGGATACTTTCACGGACGGCGCATGCACCGTTCATAAAAAGCGTCATTCACGTGGGATCACATAAAATTTACATAACACACGCCCACATCTACCACATTTGAATTAGGCGGGCTTACGCCGGCCTATTTACGCTACGCCGCCGCAACTTTAGTTTGAGAATACGGCACTTGCCTGTAAAAGTTGCGGAGGCGTAACGTAAATAGAATACGTTACGCCCGCACAAAGATACGCGATTCTACGTGAATCCGGGCCAAAGCTTCCTGTATAAGAAGTGCTTAGCCCTACCCAATTTTATTCTTGAGGTGGGGTGGGAAGTAAAAAAATAAAAATAAATGGTGATCCTTCCATGAAAGGGGTTTGTTCAGGTACTTCCTGTTACAGGATAATAACTCTCTGTCCTGTCTAATGGCCCGTAAACATGATCAGAAAATCAAATCCGAAATATATCTCTTTTGAAGAGATTGTACGATAATCTGATCGTTAGTACACAGCTTTCAAGAGTCGATCACGGGAATGAATTTATCCGATCGGACGAGCACCAAAAATTTTCAGGTACGATACCAGATGGTAGGATTTTCTTTTGATCAGTACAGTATACAAATACAATGCGTTACATCACTTCCAAATTTGTATTATGTCGTATGAGAATTTTCGTAACCTCTTTTATTTTCGATATGAGTCTAGCATGCAAAAAAAAAAAAAAACAGACTATTATTTATCGGATAACCTCATTGTGTGTACCAGGCATTGTTCTTCTGCATTGTTTCTCTTTCACATGGGCTTCTAAAGATAAATACAAGTGTTTTCACACACATATGTAGCAAGTAATGTCCACTGCTATTACGTGATCGGCCAATCCTTCCCACTTCCTGGGCATGCAGACCCCTATTCTATTAAAGGGATGCCATAGCTGGGAAAAAAGGGGTTAAAGTGGATGGTTGGGAGGAGAACTGTGGCTCGGTCTCCTATTTTTACCATCCCCCAACTGTAAGTGTAAATGAGACCTTAGTGGCAGATGGGTCTCTATTGCAGTCTCTTTTATCAATCTTTCAGGTAACATCTGCTTAGATAGCAAATAAAAAAATCCATTTGTGTAATGACCACATCCACAAATGTATTCATTGAGGATTGAATATTTTTTTTGTTGTCCCTTGCGTCTGAAAAGTAGAAATGAACAGGCCGCATGCTGATGTCGTCACCGGCTTTAATAAAATAAGTTGAGGATTCACAACATATATTGTTGCCTGTCTACTTTCCGCACCAATGCATTTCACCCCACAAAGTGCAGTTGCCCTCTGCATGTGCAGTTGCTCCAGAGCTTTGTAAATGCTTCCCTTTACAAAGACTACCCAATCACATGCAAGGAAAATAAAAAACAGCACTTTTGCTTGCACATGATTGGATGTCAGCAGAGCGTCTGCTTATTTACTAAGCTCTGGAGCAACTGCAGAGTGCAAATTAATTTTGCAAAGTACACAGTCTATTTCTCTCAAAGTGATTGTAAACTATCACCTTGTAAAACAACCCAATCAGTTTAAAATAGAAATTAAAGTCAAAACATATTAGTATGGTTATAAGAAAACATTATAAATATTTTTTTTCCGTTTTTTTAACATCCCTTTTGTCCTCAGCTGCAAGAGCTGGGAAAGGAAGAGAAGCAGAACACTGAGCTTCCCAGTGAATGGATGTGTGTCAGGACAAGTCTGATCATTGGAGAATACACTGTGTTCCCCACCATAGCTAAAGAACTGACCGTGGTGTGCTCTCCTGCTTAGTGTGGTCAGCTTTTAATAGAGAAGCAGAGGGACTGAGGCCCCGTACACACGACCGAGTTTCTCGGCAGAATTCAGCCAGAAACTCGGTCGGAGCTGGATTCTGCCGAGAAACTCGGTCGTGTGTACACTTTTCAGCGAGGAAGCCGACGAGGAACTCGTCGGGCCGAAAAGAGAACATGTTCTCTTTTTCCTTGTTCAATGAGGAAAGTCGGCCCGCCGAGATCCTCGGCGGCTTCCACACTGAACTCGCCGAGGAACTCGATGTGTTTGGCACGTCGAGTTCCTCGGACGTGTGTACGGGGCCTGACAGGAACACCAGTGATTTCACATAAAGTAAGCAATACAGAGAGAACAGGATACATTCTCATGGTACATGTACATGGGACATATCAGGAATATGAAGTGTTGGGGTAACAAATGCTTTAAAGGGTCACTAAAGGCAAACTTTTTTTTAAAATAACAAACATGTTATACTTACCTCCACTGTGCAGTTTGTTTTGCACAGAGTGACCCCGAACCCTGTCTTCTGGGGTCCCTCGGCGGCTGTCTCGGCTCCTCCTCGCAAAAGCTTTCTACCTTCATGCGAGCGAGCTTGCATGGTGGAAAGCTTTTGCGAGCGCGCTCCTGTGATACAGCGGCGGGCATAGCCGCCGACTGTATCACTCGGCCCGCCCCCCAGCGTGCCACGCCATCCGCTGTGATTGACAGCTATCAATCCGTCAAGCCTAGCCAATCAACGGCCAGGCTGGGAACCGAAGACGATCACATGGACGCACGCGTGGGACTTTCGAGGGGTCAGGTAAGTAAAACGGGGGTTCGGGGGGTGGGGGGGGGGGGGGGGGCGGTACCGTCGGATGTTTTTTCACCTTAATGCATAGGATGCATTAAGGTGAAAAAACATTTACCTTTACAACCCCTTTAACCACTTGCTTACTGGGCACATATACCCCCTTCCTGACCAGAGGACTTTTTGCGATTTGGCACTGCGTCGCTTTAACTGACAATTGCACGGTCGTGCGACGTGGCTCCCAAACAAAATTGACGTCCTTTTTTTCCCACAAATAGAGCTTTCTTTTGGTGGTATTTGATCACCTCTGCGGTTTTTATTTTTTGCGCTATAAACAAAAATAGAGCGTCAATTTTGAAAAAAAAAATAATATTTTTTACTTGTTGCTATAATAAATAGCTCAATTTTTTTAAAAAACATATTTTTTCTCAGTCTAGGCCGATACGTATTCTACATATTTTTCGTAAAAAAAAAAAAATCGCAATAAGCAATTGGTTTGCGCAAAAGTTATAGCGCCTACAAAATAGGGGACAGAATTATTATTTTTTATTATTTTTATTTTTTTTACTAGTAATGGCGGCGATCTACGATTTTTATTGGGACTGCGACATTATGGCGGACAACTCGGACACTTTGACACATTTTTGGCACCATTCACATTTATACTGCGATCAGTGCTATAAATATGCACTAATGTATAAATGTGACTGGCATTGAAGGGCTTAACACTAGGGGGTGAGGGAGGGGTTAAATGTGTACCCTGCCCAGTGTTACTAACTGTGGGGGAAGGGGACTGACTGGGGGAGGTGACTGATCTGTGTCCCTATGTACAAGGGACACAGATCGCTCTTCTCTCTCCCCTGACAGGACGTGGATCTGTGTGTTTACACACACAGATCCACGTCCTTGTCTCTGTAACCGCCGATTGCGGGTGCCTGGCGGACATCGCGTCCGCCAGGCATGCGCATCGGCATCTCAGTAATGCGGCGGGCACTCGTGCGCCGCCGGCGCGCTCGCGCGCCCCCCAGTGGCCAGGAGGAGCAGAGGCCGTAAAAAGGTTGCGAGTCAGAGAATTACAACCACCCTGCGGCCGTATAAAGTCGTACGGCCGTCGGGAAGTGGTTAAGTAAATCAACCCCTAGATATTATGAATCTTCTACTTATATTAGAGCTGGTTAAAGCCAGTGATAGGTGCTGTGTAAGAGTTGGAGGTACAGGGAACAGCAAATTTGGACAGCAGAGCTACCATTGATTTATTGCAAGGGTCCTCAAACTTTTTAAACAGGGGGCCAGTTCATGGTCCCTCAGACTGTTAGGGGGCCGGACTATAGTTTAAAAAAATATGAACAAATTCCTATACATACACATCTTATCTGTAGTGCAAAAAACAGGAAAAAAAACAATTTAATATTTTAAATAAAAAGCAATTTTAATCAACATAAACTTATTAGTATTTCACAGACTCCCCTCATCGCAGATCCCCTCCCTATCACAGATACCCCTCCCCCCATCACAGAACCCCATCCACATCATAGAACCCCCTCATCACAGAACCTCTCCATCACAGATCCTCCCATCACAGATTCCCCCCCATGAAAAAGCCCCCATATCAGGTCATCCATCACAAAGCCCCCATATAAGATCCCCCATCACAAATCTCTCCATCACAAAGCCTCCCCGTAACAGACTCCCCCCATCACAGATCCCCCATCACAAACTCCCCCCATCACAGACTCCCTCATAACATAACAGACTCCCGCATAACAGACTCCCCCATCTCAGACTCCCCCATCTCAGACCCCTCCCATCACAGATCCCCCCATCAGACTCCCCCATCACAGACTCCCCCATCACGGATCCCCCCATAACAGATCCCCCCATCACAGACTCCCCCATACATAACATCCCCCCATAACAGACTCCTGCATAACAGACTCCCCCATAACAGATCCCTCAATCACAGATCCCCAATCACAGACTCCACCCATAATAGATCCCCCATAACAGACTCGTTCATCACAGACTCCCCATAACAGATCCCCCCAGTCACAGATCCCCTACATCGATATTACACTTCTATAATATCACAGCACCCTTAATCACACAAGACATGAAGCAGGGCAGGTTCAGACAAAGGGCGGGACCTTGCAAGTGAAAGGCAAGTGATTGATTGCTGGGAACGTCCCGCTGCCTAGTAACCCGCTTCTTAACCTAAAAGGTCCCGCCCTTTGTCCGGACCTGTCATGTTTCTCGTTTTGTGTGATAAAGGTAGCAGAGGGGAGGGGGATTGCTGCAATGTTAAAGGGGCAGTCCGCAGGCCGGGTAAATCACACTGGCGGGCCGGATGCGACCCGCGGGCCGTAGTTTAAGGACCCCTGATTTATTGCATATGAAAGTTTTATGTGGACATCTTTGTGCTCTCCCAATGGAACAGAACTGTGTGCTTGCATTTGACATGCATGTCCACTGGACAGTTCATATTCATACTCAGAACACATTGGCAACTGTCATAGAGAATAATAGAAAAGTGTCAGTAGATGTCCAGGGAGTGGTAAAAGCAAGGGCTTGAGCCATGGTTTACTCCTCCTGTTCTCAGGGCTGTGTACATGCAATGTCTACGGTGTGCCCACCTACCCCTCCTACGGCTTCGCAGCTGTGAAAGAAATTAAAGCATTGCATTTGGAAGGCAGTACTTCCGATGAACGTGACCCATATAAGTGTATGGGGTTGCTTGGCAACAGCTCGTCAATCGTATGCAATGCACGGAGTTGGGATTGCAGTGCGGGGGTTCAGGCTTTTCAGGGTAAAAACAGGCGGACATTTCGCCTCCTCATCAGCTGTCAAAACACCCTCTGGAAAGTGATCCGACATGGATTGCTTTTCAGAGGGATGGGAAGGGTTGCCACATGTCAGAACAAACACTAAATGAGATTCCAGATGTCCACGCTGCTCCGACTCTGTGATCTCATGTCTGCCAATGACAAGACGATTGTACATTGCATTGTGAGAAATCTATGTGTCTTGAAGGGAACATTATTAAGATTTTACTTATGGGATCGTCTAATAACAAGACAGGCTTCACCATCCCTCCTACTCAGATAACTTATCATACAGATTTTTGGCTGTAATTGCAGTCATCTTTTAGAACACTTTTGGATATGCTTATCGTGTTTGTTCCCTCAGGAAATACATTCGGATTCTTGGGCTGATAAATTAGTCTGTCACACATAATTCTAGACTTCTAAACAAAAATGTACAAGTGTTTCTATCTGCAGAGAGCTTTGGCAGAGACTATCAAAATACCTTCCACATGGGTTCAAAGGAGTTGTAAAGGTTTGTTTTTCATTTTCTAAATAGGTTCCTTTAAGCTAGTGCATTGTTGGTTCACTTACCTTTTCCTTCCATTTCCCTTCTAAGGGCTAGATTCACATACCTTTAGGCGGGTGTAGCGTATCTCCTATACGCTACGCCGCCGTAACTTTGAGAGGCGAGTATTGTATTCTCAAAGATTTTGCCGCCGAAGGCGGTGTAGCGTATTAGGGCCGGCGTAAGCCCGCCTAATTCAAATGTTGAAGCTGTGGGCGTGTTTTATGTATATTAAGTGTGACCCCACGTAAATTAAGTTTTGATCGAACGGCGCATGCGCTGTCTGTGGACGTATGCCAGTGCGCATGCTCCAAATGACGTCGGCAAATCGTCAATGCTTTTCACGTGAACGTAAATTACGGGCAGCCCCATTCACGGACAAGTTACGCAAACTACGTAAAATGTGAAAAATTTGATGCGGTTACGACGTCCATACTTAACATTGGCTGCGCCATATTTTTGGTGGTTTATCTTTACGCCTGAAAACCCCTTACGTAAACGGCGTATCTTTACTGCGACGGTCGGGCGTACGTTCGTGAATAGGCGTATCTAGCTGTTTTAAATATTCTAGGTGTAAATCAGCGTACACACCCATAGCGGCCAGCGTAAATATGCAGTTAAGATACGACGGCGTAAGAGACTTACGCCGGCCGTATCTTAGCAACATTTAAGCGTATCTCAGTTTGAGCATACGCTTAAAGTTGCGACGGTGCGGATTCGGACTTACGACAGCGTATCTACTGATATGCCCGTCGTAAGTCTACCTGAATCTGGCCCAATATGTTTTTTTTCTTTGTCTGAATTTCTCACTTTCTGTTCCTCCTCAGTAAGCTGTTCTGGCTGACTAACCCCCGCTCGGATGATGAGGGCAAGCTTACTGAGGAGAAACAGGAAGTGAGAAAAATTAGAGAAAGAAAAAAAACATTCAGAGGGGAAAATGAAGGAAAAGGTTTTGCGAAATGTTTGTTAACCGCGTTACTCGCAATCCGAGGATCCACTGTACCTGTTATTGCTAAAGGTTCCAACATCCAAATGGAAGGGTAGGGAAGGACAACAAAAGTATGAGATTTACAATGTGTCATGTTCAGTGAATTTTTACAACTTTAACCACTTCCATACCGGGCCTATTCTGCCACTCTCCTTCATGTAAAAATCATAATTTTTTTGCTAGAAAATTACTCAGAACCCCCAAACATTATATATATATATTTTTTTAGCAGACTCCCTAGGGAATAAAGTGGCGGCCATTGCAATTTTTCATCTCGCACGGTATTTGCGCAATCATTTTTCAAACGCCTTTTTTTGGAAAAACGGAAAAACGGTTTCACGAATTAAAAAATAACAAAACAGTAAAGTTAGCCCAATTTTTTTGTATAATGTAAAAGATGATGTTACGCCGAGTAAATAGATACCTAACTTGTCACGCTTTAATATTGCACACACTCATGGAATGGCGCCAAACTTCGGTAATTAAAAAACTCCATAGGCGACGCTTTAATTTTTTTTACAGGTTACCAGTTTAGAGTTACAGAGGAGGTCTAGTGCTAGAATTATTCCTCCCGCTGTAACGCACACGGCGATACCTTACATGTGTGGTTTGAACAGCGTTTATATATGTGGGCAGGACTTACGTGCGCTTTCGCTTCCGAGCACAAGATCCTGGGTACAGGGGCGTTTTAATTTTTTTTTATTATTTTATTTTACTTTTTTTTTTCATTTTGACACCTTTACACTTTTATTCCTATTACAAGAAATGTAAACATCCCTTGTAATAGGAATAGTGTGTGACACAATAAGACCCCACATCTCTCCTCCAGGCTGGAAAGCATGAGAAGGTAAAAAAAAAATCACCGATCTCATGCTTTCAGCCACGATTGCGGCTTTGTTTACTTCCGGGTACCTGGGCGTGACGTCATAACATCGCGCCTGGGCCTCTGACGGTCATATCCTCCTCATCCGGCGGTGGCCCATTCGTTCTCTGGGCTTCAGATGGCACGGGAGACCCCGGAGAAGCACCAGATGGCTGCGGGAGGGGGGGACATCCCCTTACCGCCGCCTATAAGAACGATCAAGCGGTGGAACCGCCGCTATGATCATTCTTATGGTGCGCAGAATCGCCACCTGAAAAGAAGGATATCTGAATGAAGCCTGTAGCTGCAGGCATCATTGAGATATCCCCCCCCCTAAAGTTCAGGATGTCATATGACGTCCTGCGGTAGGGAAGTGGTTAAAGCGGATCTTCACCCCCCCCCCCCCAAATCCATCCATCCATGTCTCCATACTTTATTTTATTGAAAAATCAACCCCCTGGCATTTCTGGCTGTGGCTATCTTGAGTAAGGGCAAATGATTCATGTAGCATTTACTTCCTGGAATCCATCTGCCCTTAGCTGAAGCGTGCATGCAGGAGGATGTGCTTAGCTATGAAAACCCCTCTTCCTCTCCTCCTGAAGACTCCTGGGATATACTTCCCTATCTATTTACTCATGCTAGCAGCATGAGTGTCTGGATGCTGGCCCTGTGCCACCCAGATGCACTAAAACGCCAGGATTGCACACAGGGGCAAGATGCCGCATGTGCACGGGGCTCTCTTTTAGACCACTTTCACACTGAGGCGCTTTCACGCTAAAAACAGTGCCTAAAAAGCCATTAAAATCAATGAATGCTTTAACACTGGGGCAGTGCGCTGGCAGGGCTGTGAAAAGCTCCCCTCTCCATTGAAATGAATGGAAAGCTCTTCAAAAGCTCTTCAAAAGCGCTCAGTGTTTTAACTGGCAGTTTAGAAGCGCCTCAGTGTGAAAGTGGCCTTAGAAAGATCTTTTATTCTCACCAACAAAATAAAGCTGCTCTTGTTTTAAGTGATAAGAGACAGAATGTGGATTGGGAACAGTTTATTGCATTGATTTTCATTGCAGGTAAAACAGAGGTTGATGGTAATAAATAACACAGCCTCCCTTGTTCTCCATTCGGGTCATATTGATTATCAGTCCAAAAGATGATTTATTTATGAAGCACGTGACCTCAATTTCAGAACTCTCAATGGTGATCTGTTAGACTAGTTGGTTGTCTAATGAACCGAATCAATAGAAAGTCTGGGCTGGGAGCATTAGAAGGAAAATGTCTGATTCAGAATCCTACTATTTGCCCATCAAGTAAATTGCTTTTCAGAGGGGGTGTATATAGAGGTGTGCGGAGTTCACAGGGTCACTAGGCCCCTGAGCTTTCATGACCTTTTATGCCAACATTGCACTAGCTATCTATGACACAGAGGAATATGTGAATGGCTGGATGTCTGATAAAGGGAAAGTACAGTGTATTTTCAGTAAGTATGTACTTTGAGTTATTATTGCAGTATACAGTATACTTTAACCACTTCAGTACCGGCCTATCGTCATATGACTTCCACAGAGGGGATCTCCCTTCCCGGGGTGGACGTCATATGACGTCCTGGGCTTTGTGAGGGGATATCTGAAAGATGTCTGCAGCTAGAGGCATCATTCAGATATCATTATTTGCCAGCGGCGATTCTGCGCACCATAAGAACAATCATAGCGTTCTTATAGACGGCGCCATCCGGTGCTTCTCTGGCGAAAGAATCGTCCGGCGCCGGATGGGAAGCATAGAGATGACTGGTGACCAGATGGTCACCAGTCATCTCTATGACCGTCGGAAGGCCAGGGCGCGATGTGATGACGTCACGCCCCAGGTACCCGGAATAAACAAAGCCGCGATTGCGGCTAGTAGGCATGAGATTGTGAATTTTTTTTCACAATCTCATGCTTTCCAGCTTGGAGGAGAGATGCGAGGTCTTATTGACCCCGCATCTCTCCATAAAGAGGACCTGTCACACATTATTCCTATTACAAGGGATGTTTACGTTACTTGTAAAAGGAATAAAAGTGATCAAAAAAAAAAAAAAGTGTATAAAAAAAAAAAAGTAAAAAAAATAAATAAATTATATATATTTTTTAAAATGTCCCTGTCCCCGGTAGCTCGCACTCAGAAGCGAACTCACACGTAAGTCCCGCCCACGTATGTAAATGCCGTTCAAACCACATATGTGAGGTATCGACGCGTGCGTTAGAGCGTGTGCAACAATTCTAGCACTAGACCTCCTCTGTAACTCTAAACTGGTAACCTGTAAAAAAAATTCAAAGCGTTGCCTATGGAGATTTGTAAGTAACGAAGTTTGGCGCCATTACATGAGTGTGCGCAATTTTAAAGCGTGACATGTTAGGTATCTATTTATTCAGCGTAACATCATCTTTCATATTTTACAAAAAATTGGGCTAACTTTACTGTTTTGTTATTTTTAAATTCATGAAACAATTTTTTTTCCTTAAAAAAAAAAGGCGGTTGAAAAATTATTGCGCAAATACCGCGCAAGGTAAAAAGTTGCAATGATCGCCATTTTATTCCATAGGGTGTCTGCTAAAAAAACATATACAACATGATTTGTACATGTAGGAGAGAAATGCCTTGCAGTCAAATTTGTGAACCCCAAACAGCAGTTTTATACATAGAATTTACCCTAGGCCGTTTTGTGCAAGTTTGTGCAGGTAGCGTTTATGTGGGTACAGCGGCCCATTCAAATGAATGGACTGCTGTGCCTGCGTTTCCATGAAAAAAGGTTTTGACCATGCGATTTCCCTGTGGTTCCCACACCTGCAAACGCATTGCGTGCTGGGATGCATTGGGTTGTCAGACACACACACACACACACGTCCCTGTTCTGCTTCTCGTGCCCACGATCGCGCGTGGCCGGTGGTCATCGGCACCCAAGAGCCAGTGAAGTTCCACTTTACGCTGGCCATACACTGATTCAATAGGGACTTGCTGAATTTTGATCAGCGTGTGGCCTTCCCCGCTTGGCAGAAATCGATTATTTGATAGACTTCCGTCAAGGGGACATGTTGGCAAATTTTCCATTGATCAGCGATTGCAACCAATCTGCTGCAGCCACTGATTGGTGTATTTTGACAGCGGCAGGTGCAAGTGTCAGAATACAATGAGCTTGCCTGTCAGTCAGGAAGGATTCTGCTATTCACCTTTTTTTTATATGGATGTGGGAATTTGTTAGTCTTTGTTTTTCTGATGGAAAAGAAATATCCGCATATGGCCAGCTTTATACTGGCTCTCACTTGCAGATAAAATCACGTAATAGAACAATGCATTTATCTGGTTTCATCCCTCTCTTGATGTAAAGAAAAATCGTTACGCATTATCTCACAATTCAAAAGTATATTCTGTGAATTAATTGTTTGGTATAAAATTAAAATTCATTGCATGGTATAGGAAGGTTTGGAAACATTTCTAGATCTTCAGTAGATTATTATAAATCCAGATAAAAAGTGACAGCTTGCCAGGTGGCACCCTTTGATCAGACAGGGAGATGCTCTTATCTTGATAAGACCACACTTCTTATTCAACAGCTTAAAAGGCCAAACAACTCATTAATTTTAACAGGCAGCTGGGGCCCTTGATGAAAATTAATTAAAAAAACTGTCTTTGTTAACTCTTTGAAACCCAGAAAACAATAGAATTTCATTTTTTTGCATTTCAGGATGTCTTTTTGCAGCTGAACTCTAAGCCAATTTTCTATTTATTTTTTTACCATGCAATGGGGCTGTACCCACACTGCATGGGTTAACTGTTTATTTTGGTAGAGGGGTTCTGAGAGCCTAGATATACTCACCTAATCCTCTGATCCTCCCAGCGCAAGACCCATCCCTTTGGCTCCTGCCCCCCACGGTCCAGCGGTCTTGTGTGGTGGACTGTTCCTGACATCATCACGTCCTTTGGACCAGCTCAGGATTTAAAGATGTCAGGAACAGCCTCTAGTGGGCATAGGGGGAGCGCTGTTTTCTGAAGGATCACTGGACCAGGTGATTATAAGCGCTGTTTTCACCCCTAGAGAAAATGAGCAGTTAACATTGCATAGGGGAAAAAATGTTGCTTTGATTCAAGCTTTAAATGCAGCTGTGCATGTATTAGGCCCCTTTCACACTGGGGCGGGAGGTGCGGTGGTGGTATAGCGTCGCTATTTTTTAGTGGCGCTATACCGTCGAAATTGCGGCGCTATTCGGCCACTAGCGGTTCGGTTTTAACCCCTGCAAGCGGCCGAAAAAGGGTTAATACCGCCGCCAATGCGCATTTCCAGCGTTATAGCCACGGTTTCCCATTGCTTTCAATGGGGAGGAGCGGTAAACACACAGCTCCTCTCACTGCTCCAAAGATGCTGCTGGCATAAGGTGACCAGATTTTTTTAATGAAATCCGGCGACATATATATTTATTTTTACTAGTAATGGTGGCAATCAGCCACTCTCTGCCTGTCACCGCCCGCCTCACAGACTGTCAAGTCATACTCTCCAGCCCCGGCTACTACTGGGTAGGGAGGGGAGGAAGATCACTCCGCCAGGCAGGCGGCTGGCTGGGACTTGAGCCAAGGCAAAAGAAAACTGAAGAAATATTCCCTCCACTCCGACCAGCACATGATCAACAGAAAGGGGCACAGATAATGGAAAAAAATACACCCCCTCAAGCTAGTAGGAGCAGCGGAGTGGGGGTGTGTAATTCAGATTTTTTTTTATTCTGCACTGGCTATCTTTGAAATTGCCCCAGGCCCTGTTCAAATCCAAACCGGGGACAAAACCTTGGTCTGGGGACAGTGTCCTCAATCTGGGGACTGTCCCCGGAAACCAGGGATGTCTGGTTACCCTATGCTAGCAGGGCGTTTGGAGCGGTCCTGCTAGTGCACCGCTCCAGTGTGAAAGCCCTCGGCTGGGCACTTAAAGAGGACGTACCTGTACGTGCTTGTGCCCAGCCGTGCCATTCTGCCAACGTATATGTGCAGGAGGCGGTCCTTAAGCGGTTAACCATGTAGGTTAAGGAGATATTTCTTGCACCTACAGGTAAGCCTTAATCTAGGCTTACCTGTAGGGCCAAGTGGTCTGTAAGGGCTTACAACCACTTTAAGGGTACTTGGGGAATGAGTTTGGGACTCACAGATGTATTAGGTTGGCTACTAAATATGGACTGTTGGTGGGGTTTGAGAACAGGTTGGCCATTATAGGACAGCTGGTTCAGGGAAAATTCCCTGTTCCTCTTGATTTTTCCAAAATGGGCTGGTAGGGATGAGCTTGTGCATCTTGGGATCCTAGATCTGAGCAGTCCCACCAGTAAGCTTTCACTTTTACTGCGCCAAATGTATGCTGAGCAGTCACTTCTGTCAATAAAATCCTATCTGTCAGTATTTTTCTATTTTTTAGGTTTAATTCATCTTTAATTCTTTGTTCCCTAACATATATCTGTGCATTGTACAAAGGTTGTCTGTGAAGGGTCGGCCAGTCACCTCTGATACTGGCTGCATCTCAGGGGAAAAACAGTGATTGGCCTGACAATCTTAGTCAGCTTATTGATTGCTACTTCTCCTGCTGGTACCCAAAGACCTGTCATTTATCAGCTTCTGGATGCTGCTGGATAAAAAAAAGTGGAAGGCTGTGTTGTAATAATTTAAAGTAGTTGTAAAGGCAGAAGATTTTTTTTATCTTAATGCATTCTATGCACTAAGATACAAAAACCTTTTGTGTGTAGCAGCCACCCCAGCACCCCCTAATACTTACCTAAGCCCCTTCTCTCTCCAGCGATGTCCACAAATGTCTAAGCTGTCCGGGACACTCCCGCGGCTGTCAATCAAAGTCAGTCAGCCAATCATGGGAGAGAGGTTGCATGGCCAGGTCTGGGCTCCATGTCTGAATGGATACACGGAGCTCTGACTTGGCTCGGGTGCCCCCATAGAAAGCTGCTGGCTGAGGGGGCACTCGATAGGATGGAGGGACCAGGAGCAGCAAAAAGGACCCCAAGAAGAGGAGGATCGGGGCCGCTCTGTGCAAAACCAGAAAATAGCATGTTTATTATTTTCATTTTATTTTTTAAAACAAGACTTTACAATCACTTTAACTTTGAAGTGTATACCTTGTATATCTCTGCAATATGTGCCTGTTTCCCCAAGGTTTATTTAGTTAAAGGAGAAGCCTAGCCAAAGCTATTTTAGTTAGTTCTGCACTCCTGTGACCCATTTTCAGCTTAGTCAGCTGGCTGATGTCACAGAGCTGGCCCAGGCTCTGAAAAGATCCCGACCATATAGTCGGTATCCTCCCAGAAGCCTAGACTGGCATCTAGCTCTGCCTTGTTCTTTGATCGCTCAGCTCTCAGTCTTGGAGCCAGTGGGGAACCGATGCTGCATCCACCTAGGGTAGTATCTTTTTATTTATTTTTTTCTAAATCCTGAACTTGTCTTTTTAAAGTGTTGCTAAACCCGGAACCCTGCATTCACTATATCTGTTCTCCATCAGTACACAGAACATGAAATTGCAATTATTTTAGAAAATATAAACTGCTAAATACCCTTTTTCATAAGCAGTTAGAGCAGTCATGTGATTTCTATGAGTGTTTGGTTAAAGCTTGTAGGAGGAGTTTTCATTCGCCCATGATTGTCCATTGTGAATGCCGGACCCCTGACCCTCTGTCTGGACAGTGCAGATTGGCCCTGTGCTGATCACATGCACCCCTCCCAAGAAAAAAAAAACTCTCTAACTGAGCATGTGCAGCCTGTCCACTGGCTCTGTAAATATCAAGTTATTTTTTGGGGACCGTGGAAGAAGATGATCAGAGAAGACCAGATCAAACCTGCCTTTTTACACAATGCAGAGGATTAACCCCTTAAGTTCCACAGTGGGTATAACAAGCATGCTTTACTGCATATACAAACTGATTTTACTGTTGTGGGTTTAGTAACACTTTACAAGTACAGAAACATGTATTTTAATCTGCCAGAAATTTACTCGGCTGTCTTCTTGTGGACAATTTCTGTGGTCTGAATGGTGTCAGCCCTGCCCAGTTGTCTTGGTAATCTTCTCTGTCAGTATATATAACGGACCCTTTAACCACTTCCCGACCCGCCTATAGTAAAATGTACGTCCTCTTTTTAAATATGGATATCTCAGTAACGGCAGCAGCCGCTGCCACAACTGAGGTATCCATATTTTCTGTGGGCGGCCGTGTAAACGATAACAGCGGTCTCCGCGGCGGATTCGCCACGAGATCGCCGTTATCGTAGCCGTCGGTAGCGGCGGAGGAGATCGGATGCTGCTGCCTGGAGAGCGAGGACTTGAGTGAGGGCAAGATGGCCCCCACCCGTCCTCATAGCTCTGCTGGGCGGAAGTGACGTCAAAACGTCAGTCCCGCCCAGCCTCTTAAAGAGACAATTTTTTTGTTGTAATTTTTTTAAATGACAAATTTTCCTTTTTTTTTTTCTTGCATTTAAGTCTAAATATGAGATCTGAGGTCTTTTTGACCCCAGATCTCATATTTAAGAGGACCTGTCATGCTTTTTTCTATTACAAGGGATGTTTACATTCCTTGTAATAGAAATAAAAGTGATCATATTTTTTTTTTTTATTTCAGTGTAAAAAATAATAAAATCAATAAAAATAAATAAGAAAACCCCACATTTTTTTTTTTAAAGCGCCCCGTCCCGACGAGCTCGCGCGCAAAAGCGAACGCATACGCGAGTAGCGCCCGCATATGAAAACGGTGTTCAAATCACACAAGTGAGGTATCGCCGCGATCGTTAGAGCGAGAGCAATAATTATAGCCCTAGAGCTACTCTGTAGCTCAAAAAATGCAACCTATAGAATTTTTTAAACGTCTCCTATCGCGATTTTTAAGGGTAAAAGTTTGACGCCATGCCACGAGCGGGCGCAATTTTAAAGCGTGACATGTTGGGTATCATTTTACTCGGCGTAACATTATCTTTCACAATATATAAAAAAACTGGGCCAAATTTATTGTTGTCTTATTTTTTCATTCAAAAAAGTGAATTTTTTCCAAAAGAAAGTGCGCTTGTAAGACCGCTGCGCAAATACGGTGTGACAAAAAGTATTGCGATGACCGCCATTTTATTCTCTAGGGTGTTAGAAAAAATATATATATAATGTTTGGGGGTTTTAAGTAATTTTCTAGCAGAAAAAACAGTTTTAGTCTTGCAAACACCAAATCTGAAAAACACCTAAGGTCTTTAAGTGGTAAAGTTCTAACTATTTTAGCTTCAAAGACTATGAATGAAAGGAATCTTGTTTTAAATAATTTTATCATTCATGAACTACATTTGTTGTACCTTTTGGTAAATTTCTCTGCTCTCCACAAAGCCTCTTGGCATCAACACTGCGCCCACTTCATCTTTTGATCTGCCAGGTACTAGATTTATATGTCGGTATGTTTCTGACAGATCCTCCTCGGGACACAACAGCAGAAACATAAATTCAGCAGCTCTGTCAAACTTGAAATGTTATGAAGTAGCCCAAAATGCATGTTACTTGGCGGAAGTAAAATGAAATGACTCATTAAGAACCTATTTTGTAAAGCAGAACTTTGGGCAATTTAAAAAACCTAAATTTAGAAAACAAAAATGTATTTTTGAATTTAAAGTGCTAGGCTTTTGTTTCGATGGTGCTGTAGACTTACCTGAAATCATTTGGATTACCAGCAACCTTTGCACACCAGGTGAATTTTAAAATCAGACTGTGAGAGTGAAGCCTCGTACACACGATCGGATTTCCATCGGACAAAGCGTTGGACTTTTGTCCCAAGGGCGTTGGACACAAACTTGTCTTCCATACAAACGGCAAAGAATTGTCGGTCAACAAACGTGAAACTACGTGTTTTTTCCAGCTCTTTAGCGCCACCCGTTGGGTAACTTCTGCTAATGTGTTATGGTTAGCATTGCTTCTGAGCATGTGTGTTTGTACTTTGGAGTTTTTTCCGAAGGACTTCTGTACACATGATGGGATAATCTGACAACACACATTTGTTGTCAGAAACTTTTAAAGCATGCGTTCCAACATTTGTTGGTGGAAAATCCGACAATTGTTCGATGGAGCGTACAAACGGTAAGATTTTCCAACAACAGCCTGCTCTCACACAATTCCCGTTGGAAAATCTGATCTTGTGTATGGGCCTTGAGAGTGACTACATTAGTTGCTGAAGGAAAGGAAGAAAGGATCCCTAGTGCCGCACATCCATTGAGTTGTATGATGGTGATGAGAGAGACAACCTCAGCCTGGGCTCCCACCAGGCCACTACCCTAAAAGAAGATGGGGTCCTCATCTGCCTTTGGTTGAGACGCTAGTCTCTGTGTTTTGCTGGGCTGTCACTTCAGGTGCAACCCTTTTTTAGTATTTAGTTACTACATCTCTCTATATTCTCACAAGTGCCATAGATGACTGTATTCATCGATCCTGTGTACCCTGATTGGTTACCACAAGCCCATACAGACTTGTAGTGACGTATGTCATTTCAAGTCCACCAGCTCTGGTAAGCCTCCATTTATCTTCATTGGTGGCGGTGATTATCTACACTTGAATAGAAACAACAGTCGCTTCATTTTTCACGTGGTGATTTATGTCTTCATGGACTTTATGTTATTCAATTATAAATGTATGGACTTTTTCACTTTTTTTTTTTTTTTTTTTTTCTTTTTTTTTTTTTTGCCACTTCAGACTTCACCGCAGCGAGAGACTTGCTCATGATTTTATTCATAATTCCGTCTCTACATCAGGTTTAGCATCATTTGTGGTGCATTTCTCTTGCAATTTTTTATACTTGTTATTTATATTTTATTTATTTATTTATTTTTATATTTTCATCTCTTTTTTTTTTTTTTTTTTTTTTTTTTTTTTTCACCGTTTAGAACTCACTCTTTTATAGTAAGTACGGAACTATTTAAAAGGTTTTATCTGCGTGACAAAGAAAAACCCAGCACCCCATCTCCCCCCTCCCCAACTAAATGCCCCCTCCCCCCCCCTACCCACCCCCTCCCTTGACCATCCCACGACTCCACTGTAAGAATTCCTTCCCTTAATTGAAAAAATGCGTTCCTATTCCTCTCTCAGGTTTTCTGCAAACCTCCAGGATTTTTTGAATTCCATCCAGGGTACCCATATATCCTTTTCCCCTACTTTGTGTTTATAGCTTCCGTATTTTAATTTCTCTCTCCTATAAGTGTCCTCTACGGAGTCAATCCACTCCCACATTTGCGGACTTTTCGCGTCTCTCCATTTAAGGGGAATCAATCTTTTCGCTGCGTTCAATAAATGAGGGATCAGTGAATCCTTGTATTCCTTCTCTGGAGTCTCCCCCCCATGAAAGAGCACTACCCATGGGTTATCTTCCAATTCTTTTTTTGTTATTACCTTTATCAGGGCCAAGATTTTTTTCCAATAAGCTTTAATTTTCAGACAGTCCCACCATAGGTGTGCCATTGTTCCCCTTGACTCACAACCTCTCCAGCATTTCTCTGACTCTCCCCCTCTGAATTTTGCCATTTTATCTGGGGTGGCGTACCACCTCGTCAAACATTTGAAGTTCATCTCGGCAGTTCTTACATCTACTGCCGAGGTGTGCGTCATTTTCAGGATTCTTCCTATGGTCGTTTTCCCCCTTGGGACCCCTAAGTCCGTTTCCCAATTTTGGATGTATTTTAGCGTGTCCGACTCTTCCATTTTCTGCAAGTAATTATAGATTTTAGATATATTTCCTTTTGAGCTTTCGGTGCTACACAATTGTTCCAATAAGGTGTAATCCTCTTGTGACCTCAAAGGGTGTGGTAGGCGCTTGACGAATGACACTAACTGCAAGTATCTCCACTCGTCGAGCGCCCTAATTCCAATCCTATGTTTAATATCGTGAAGTGTCCTAATTTTACCATCTAGTGTTATATCTTTTAACTGTGTTCTATTTGTGATCCAATTTCCCCCTACTTCTTTTGTCCCTGGAATAAAATATTCGTTTTCTTTTAAATCAATAAAGGGTGAGTTAAATTCTGTTTTTAATTGTTTGTGAAGTCTATCCCAGATCCTCCATGCATTATGAGTAATTGTGTGTGTTGAAGTGTGTAAGGATCTGTGTTGTGGTGGATTCCAAATTAATCTCCCTAACTGTGCCCTTGCTAATGTGCATTCAATATTTATCCATCTTTTGTCCTGGGATTCTTTAGCCCATTCTATAACCCGTGAGAGAACCGAAGCATTATAATACAATCTGATGTCGGGTACAGCTAAGCCTCCCTTTTTCTTGGCCCGTTTTAGAATTTGAGCAGACACCCTATGTTTTTTATTATTCCAAATATAGTTCATTATGAGGGAGTTAATTATTTTAATGAATGACGGTGGTAGGTATATTGGGACCATTTGAAACTTATATAGGATTTTTGGGATGAGAACCATTTTTACTACATTTATCCTCCCGAACCACGAAATAGGTCTATTGAATATATTTTTAATTTCCCTTTTTATTTCGTTGAGCAGGGGGATAAAATTTATTCTATATATTTTCTTGATGGAATTTGCCAGTTTTATTCCCAAGTATTTTATTTCTTTTTGCCATTTAAAATTATATTTCTTCCGTAGATATTGTTCTTCATCTTTAAGAATATTGATATTTAAGATCTCCGTCTTTTCTGTATTTACTTTGAAGTTTGACACCTCACCATATTGTTTTAAAGTAGTTATTAACTTCGGGAGAGTGACTCTTGGGCTACTTATATAAAATAAAATGTCGTCTGCGAAGGCGGATAATTTGTGCTCATCTTCTCCAACCTCTATTCCATATATTTCTGGATTTTGTCGGACCATTGCCAGCAGGGGTTCCAATGATAAAACAAAAAGAAGAGGGGACAGGGGACAGCCCTGCCTGGTTCCATTTCTCATCTCGAAGGGTGCGGATAAAGATCCGTTGATCTTGATCCTAGCGCAAGGGTGGAAATAGAGCGTTTTGATCCATTTAATCATCCTTGGGCCAATTCCTATACATTCGAGTGTTTGTATCAGGAACCCCCAGTCTACCCTGTCAAACGCTTTCTCAGCGTCTACTGACAGGAATAGACCGGGGGTCCCTCTTTCTTTGATCTGCTCCATAAGAAGAAGTGCCCTGACCCCATTGTCCTTTCCCTCCCTCCCAGGTATGAAACCAACCTGGTCTGGGTGGACAATGGCAGTCATCGCCCCCTTCATTCGTTCGGCCAAAATTTTTGCATACAGTTTGGTATCTGCATTCAGGAGTGAGATAGGTCGGAACCCTGAACAATTCGTATTGTCCTTTCCCTCTTTTTTAATGACAGTGATCGTAGCTGTTAATGCCTCTCTGCTCATCTCATAGTCTCGCCCCAACCCATTGAAATATTGACATAATCTAGGGACTAAAATAGAACTAAACCTTTGTATATAGGCCGACGTGAAGCCATCTGGTCCCGGGCTTTTCCCATTGGGAGTATTTTTTAGGACCTCACTTATCTCCTGTTCAGTTATACTTTCCTCCATTCTTTCTATCTCATACTCTTCTATCTTCGGTAAATTAGTTTGCCGTAATACTTTCCTGATCTTATCCTTTTTTTCGGCAGGGTCCCTAATCTTCTGTTGGACATTGTATAGTTTTTCATAATAGCTTCTAAAAGATTCTGCTATTTTATTTGTCGCATATACTAAGTCCCCATCCCCATTTCTGATTTTTTCGATAAAATTTCTGGTTTTCTTTTTTCTTACCATTCTGGCCAAGTTTTTACTAGGTTTATTTCCCCAGACATATCTTTCACTCTCTACCCTGTTTATGAAATTCTTGGTTTCTTGCCCGGCAAGGGCTTTATATTCGTCCCTTGTTAAAGTTAACTTACGGAGTGTTTCCCTCTTTTGGCCCTGTAATTTATGTTCCTGTTCCAGCCTATATATCTCCTCTTTTAGTGTTTTTAATTTACTCCTTCTCATTTTATTTTTCTTTGCCCCTTCTGCTATAAAAATCCCTCTTATATACGCTTTGTGGGCGTCCCACAGGGTTGCTCCTGTGATTCCCTCCTTGTCATTCTCCTGAAAATACCATTCCAATTCTTTCTGTACTCTCTCGACCACCACCTCGTCCCTCAACAGGCTTTCATCCAATCTCCATTCAGGTAGAATGCATTTTTGTATGGATGTGCTTATTTTCATGGAAATGGGGGCGTGGTCTGATAGCGTTATGATCTCACATCTTGCTTCAACCACCCTCTCCAAAAGTCTATGGTCTATGAGGACGTAGTCGATCCTCGAGTACGTCCCATGCACAGGGGAAAAAAACGTATAGTCTCGTGTCTTGGGGTTAAGGATTCGCCAGACATCCACCATTTGATTTTGTGTCATTTGTTTTTTCAGTAACTTAAGATGTTCTCCGTTATTCCCCTGAGCATGGGTCGTACTATCGAGGCTCGGGCACATGCAGAAGTTAAAGTCCCCCATCAACACCACATGTCCCTCTTCAAAATTTTTTAATTTTCTGAGAATTTTACTAATATATTTAGCCGAATTCACATTGGGTGCATACACATTTGCCAGAGTGTAGTCCTCCTGTCCCAGTTTTATTTTCAAGAACAAGAATCTCCCCTCCGGATCATTCAGTCTGTCCACCAATGTGTATCTAACTCCTCTTGCAAATCCTATGGCAACCCCCCGAGATCTCGATGAGACTGTATCTCCATAATACCAGACGGGATATTCAGATGAAAACAGCTTTATATTAGACTCTAAGGTAATGTGGGTCTCTTGTAGGTAGGCAATGTCTACTTTATACTGCGTAAGTTCAGCAAGAATTTTATGTCTCTTAATATGGGAGTTTAAACCTTTTACATTATATGATAGGAACTTAATATCTATCATTTATCTCTTTTTTTTTTTTTTTTCCCTTTTCCTTTTTTGAGTTTGAATAGAATTCCTGTGGAGTCGTTCAGATGGTCCTCCTCCCATTTCCCCCCCCCCTCCCTGGCCCACTACCCTCCCTCCCTCCCACTTTCCCCCCTCCCCCCCCTCGCTCCCCATTCCCCCCTCCCTCCCTCCCTCACCCCGGCCCACTCTTGGCCTGGGAGCCACTGGTAGAAGACTCCTCGCCTTCATCCTTGGCTCCTCTTTTGTGGTGGTGTTAAGGGCTCTTTCACTTGATTCATTCAACTTAAGAATTCCTTCACTGGATCTTCTATGTATTACACATTTGTGTTTATATTCTATATTGAACACTTAAAGCAGAGTTCCGGCCACAATTTCACTTTTTAAATATAAATACCCCTGTAATACACAAGCTTAATGTATTCTAGTAAAGTTAGTCTGTAAACTAAGGTCCGTTTTGTTAGGTTGTTACAGCATTTAGACACTTTATAAAATAGAAATTGACTGTGGCCATCTTAAGTGTGGGCATCGTGAAGCCAGACTGTATGACTTCCTGGATTTCAGCCTTGCAGATCTCGCACATGCTCAGTGCTGCACAAGCAGTGTCAGATCAGGTTTCAGCACCTGTGCTGTCCAAGTCACATGATTCTTTGAGACTGGGGAGTGCACAGACTCCTGGAAAGTTACACCCACTACATTCCCAGGAGTCTGTGCGGTGTAGGTTAGGAAGCATTAAGCACCTAGGTGCAGGAAGTGGGAAGATTAACTATTCTGCCTAGCAACAACACTTTGAAGGCACCTAAAAAAAAAAAAAATTCCGTAAAGGACTAATGACATTTTTTTAAAACTACTGATGTAATGTTATATTTATGGGTGGAACTCCACTTTAATTTATATTGTTTTTTTTATTTATTTGACCGAAGCGCTACACATTTTTGTTTTCTATTTTGGCCAGCTAATTTGTTCTCTATTAGCAGTGTTAGCAGCTAGTCACACATTTATACAGGCAGCGCAGTATACCTACCATTTGATTCTACCCTAAAAGGCATGTTACCTCATGGCTCCTCCGCCGTCTAAGGGTGTATGATGAATGTAGCAGTAACGGAATGTTCTTGCGCCACTCCTGCCTGAGTGGACTTATGCCGCGTACACACGATCGGTCAAACCGATGAGAATGGTCTGATGGACCTTTTTCATCGGACCAAACCGATCGTGTGTGGGCCTCATCGGTTAATTATCCATGGGTTAAAAAAAAGCAATCTTGTTTTAAATTTAACCGATGGATACCTAACCGATAGAAAAAAAACGATCGTTTGTAGGCACGTCCATCGGTTAAAAATCCACGCATGCTCAGAATCAAGTCGACGCATGCTTGGAAGCATTGAACTTCGTTTTTTTCAGCACGTCGTTGTGTTTTACGTCACCGCGTTGTGACACGATCGTTTTTTTAGCCGATGGTGTGTAGGCACGACTGACCATCAGTCAACTTTATCAGTTAACCGATGAAAACAGTCCATCAGACCATTTTCATCGGATGGACCGATTGTGTGTACAGGGCTTTAGTGTACCTGAACAGGCCTCTCTCACTGACCTGGCAGCCAGAGTATTACTCGGAACTTAGAGGAAAAGTCTCTGCCACAGATCCTCCTTAGGATTGAGATAACGGAGGTGATTCTCCTCAATAGAACTAGCCTGGATCTCCTTCAAATAGCTTGCAGGTTACCGACTGATAGGTGACCAGCCTCTCAGTCCGGTTACCTTGATCCCCGGTGGTTTGTCGAGACCCTATTGGATCGCCAGCCTCTCATTGGCTCTCCTCAGATGGACTCCCCACTGAACAGCTTACTCGCTTGGGATCTTTCAGGATTTGGGAACCTAGTCGACCACTGGGCTCCCCGCCACGACTCAAATGCTCCGGGCCAACATGGTCCCGGAACCACGAACACCGCGTGGCACGTGCACCCTGGCCTGGAAGGCCATTTCGCCGTGGTGCAGTCACCCTAAAGGTGGGTGCCGCACTCGAAGAAGGACCCAGACCAATGGTGTCTGTCCCATAAATACCCTCTTCCAGCATGCACAGCGAAGAAACCCCTCCTGATTGGCTGCTGGGAAAGAGCACCCAAACCTCGACTCTGCTGCTGCCACCTATCGTCCTGGGGTGGGAACAGCACCCAAGAAGCCACAGAATTAGCCCACAGCACAGCCAAGCTGAGACAGAGACCCGAATTTGAACATATTAATTGGACCAGAGTCAGATAACACTCACATCCCCCTCTAAATTTAACTAGCACCGGTACTTGGAAGTAACCAGGCGCTACACACATATCATCCATTGGGGTTTTCCAGGTAATGTAGCCAGTGCGTAATTGTTCCACAGGGAGTTGAGCGTTGTGGAGTTCATACTGGCAATGGCTGAAGTCTGTACCAACCAGGGTAAAGCTGCCCATACCCAGAGTGAATTTCTTAGGCCGCGTACACACGGTCGATCCATCCGATGAGAATGGTCTGACGGACCGTTTTCATCGGTTCACCGCTGAAGCAGACTGATGGTCTGATGTGCGTACACACCATCAGTTCAAAAACTGATCGGGTCAGAACGCGGTGACGTAAAACACACGACGTGCTGAAAAAAACGAAGTTCAATGCTTCCTAGCATGCGTCGACTTGATTCTGAGCATGCGCGGGTTTTGAACCAATGCTTTTGTGTACTAACCATCGGTTTTGACCGATGGTCAGCCGTCCATCGGTTCGATTTTTAAAGCAAGTTCTAAAACTTTGGTCTGAAGGACAAAAGTCCAATGGGCCACACACACACGGTCGGTTTGGACCGATAAAACTTCAGTCCGTTTTCATCGGTTTGGACTGGCCTTAGTGTTCCTGATAAACCGGCCAAAATTCCATCAGTGGGTGAGCCTGTCTGCATGTCTCTGCTCAACATCCTCTATTGTATCGAAGGAGCTAGGTGGAAAAATGTTTGCTGAAAACCCCCTTCCCTACAGATACCATCGGCTGTCAGAATACAATATAGCACAGCAGGAGATTCATCCATTGGTGCTGTTAGCATGGATGGAGAAATCTGTTAAACTGGCCATAAATGGATTGAATCCCGGTGGGTTCAAGTAAAGACCATCTGAGATTTGATCTATCTATGGAAAGGCTGATTATACCCAAGTTGATCCATCAATTGACCTTTAAGCCTCGTACACACGACCAGTTTTCTCGGTAAGAAAACTACTGATAGAGCTTTTTGCCGTGAAAACCGTGCATGTGTATGCTTTCTCAGTGAGAAAACTGCCGGGAATCCCGACTAGAAAAATAGAGAACCTGCTCTCTATTTTCTTGACGGGATTCTCAGCAGTGTTTCCTGCCGAGAAAACCATTTGTCAGTATGCAGGTAAACCCGCGCATGCTCGATGAGACTTCGACACATGCGCAGTAGCATACAAGGATAGTGTGGGGTGTAGCAAGATGGCGGCGACGGCATCGAATGTGACGAGCGCCGGCTCGTTGTAGTCGATGACGTCACCGCATCCTTGCTGTTCTTTTGAATGGCCGTCTGTATGCACGGCTTGCTAAACTTGCCAGGAATCCCGTCAGGAATTTTTTTTTCCTGACGGGATTCCGGGCCGTATGTACAGGGCTTTACACAACCAGCATGTTGGATTTTTAGCATGCGATTATTGCCAGTGGTTATAGCTGTTAGCAGTAATCATGCTCTCCTGGCAGGGACAGCTCCCTGAGCTTCCTCGCTGGTAGAACACAATAGCAGCGTGGGAGGAAATCAAGGGATTTTCTTTCCTGCAATCCGTGGTTGCAGGAAATAAAATTGCATAATCTATGCTTGCCTTATGCCCTGTACACATGATCGTAATTTCCGATGGGATAAAATCCGATGGAGTTTTCCGTCGGAATTCCATTCAATTCCATTCAGTGCATACACACTTCCAGACCAAATTCCGACCGTCCAAAACGCAGTGACGTAAAACACTACGACAAGCCGAGAAAAATGAAGTTCAATGCTTCGACTTGATTCTGAGCATGCGTGTTTTTTTTTTCGTCGGAGTTCCACACAGACGATCAAAATAAAACATGTTCTATTTATAAACTCAGACGGAAAAAAGTCAGATGGGGCCCACACACGTAATATCTAATGAAAAAATTCCGTCTGACTTTTTTTAATCGGAAATTGTGTGTACAAGGCATTCGATTTCTTTTGTTCAGCCTGCACGCTGAACAAAAAAAATCTATACATGTATGGTCAGTTTAAGAAGAGAAAGGGGGTTAGCCAAGGTGAGCAGAAGAATGGGCATAGGTAGGGGAAGGGGGAGGTATTTGGGGCCTGACCAGTGCATATGGTATCATAACCTGTCATAGGGCGGGGTAGGTGTCTGTGTTGCCAACCGTCCGTATTTTTACGGACAGTCAGTAAAAATTAGGCACTTTTTCCGTGTCCTTTAATGTCCGTTATAGGACAAGATTCCCCGTAAAAAAAAGCCATGACCGCGTCGGCTTTAAACTGCGCATGCGCAGTTCCGGCGCTGCCCGAGTCCTGAGCTGAGCCTCCGATCCTGTATCCCAGGCCCAGGGGGCGGCCGCGGATTTGACTATTTAAAAATAGTCAAGAGAGGGAATGGATGGACGGAGCAGTCTTGCCTTCTTGGTGCCGGCGCCAGGCGGTGGTCTATTCGGGCTCCAGACAGCCCTGTGACAGCCCAGCAGCTGCCCTGGCATCCACAGCAGAAACGCACCAGGCCAGCTCATGGCAAGCCAAGCCTGCATTCTCAGACTTCCTTGCCTCAAGGTAATAAAGGAGCTGGTGGTGGTGGCAGGAATCAGGAGGTGGCGGTGGAAGAAGGATGAGGTGATAGTGGCAGGAGGAGCTGGTGAGGGCAGGAGCTATGGAGGACAGGAGCTGGTGAGGGCAGGAGGTGATGGTGGCAGGAAGAGATGGTGGTGGCAGGAAGTGGAGGGAGCTGCTGGTGGCAGGAGGTGGTGGGAGCTGGTGGTGGCAGGAGGAGCTTTTGGCAGGAGCTGGTGATGGTGGCAGTAGGTGACGGTGGTGGCAGACGGAGCTGGTGATGATGGCAGGAGCCTGGTGGGGGCAGGAGCTTGTGGTGGCAGGAGGAGCTGGTGATGGTGGCAGAAGGAGCTGGTGATGGTGGCAGGAGATGGTGATGGTGGCAGGAGCTGGTGGGGCAGGAGGTGGCAGGAGCTGGTGGGGCAGGAGCTGGTGGGGGCAGGAGCTGGTGGGGGCAGAAGGTGGCATTAAGAGCTGGTAGGGACATGAGCTGGTGATGGCAGAAGGAGCTGGTGATGGTGGCAGGAGGAGCTATGGAGGACAGGAGCTGGTGAGGGCTGGAGGTGATGGTGGCAGGAGCTGATGGTGGCAGGAGGAGCTTCTGGCCGGAGCTGGTGATGGTGACAGTGGTGGCAGAAGGAGCTGGTGATGGTGGAAGTAGATGGTGATGGTGGCAGGAGCTGGTGGGGCAGGAGGTGGCAGGAGCTGGTGGGGGCAGGAGGTGATGGTGGCAGAAGGTGGCAAGAGCTGGTGGTGGCAGAAGGAGCTGGTAGGGACATGAGCTGGTGGTGGCAGAAGGAGCTGGTCTGGTGGCGGCAGAAGGAGATTGTGGCAGAAGGAGCTGGTGATGGTGGCAAAAGCCTGGTGGGGGCAGGAGGAGCTGGGGGCAGAAGGAGCTGGTGATGGCAGGAGATGGTGGTGGTGGCAGGAGGTGATGGGGCATGAGGTAGCCGGAGCTGGTGGTGGCAGGAGGAGCTGGTAGGGACAGGTGCTGGTGGTGGCAGAAGGAGCTGGCCTGGTGGCAGCAGGAGGAGCTTGTGGCAGGAGGAGCTGGTGATGGTGGGGGCAGACGGTGGGAGAAGGAGTTGGTGATGGTGGCAGAAGGTGATGGTGGCAGAAGGTGGTGGTGGCAGGAGGAGCTGGTGGTGGCAGGAGGAGCTGGTGATGGGGGCAGAAGGTGATGGTGGCAGGAGGAGCTGGTGATGGAAGGAGGTGATGGTAAACAAAAACTGATGGACTATTTTTATATTGAAATTAACAGAAAGATGTTTTTGTTTTCCTTAAATCGCATTGCTATTTGGATAGTGTACTTGTAAATTTGCACTTAAAACTGTAATTTTGTAAAATGGCAACACTGGTAGGTGTTTAGAAAGCTTAGAGTTTAGATAAAGGGCAGTACTATTTCATAGGTTCAGCGTCTCTGGGGTATAGGTTTAGAAAGCGAGATTTTGAATTGACATTAATAAAGCAAATAATGGCTGCACTGAGAAAGGAGAAATGCAGGTAGTCGGCTCCTTTGTATTTTTATCATACGACTGGAGCTGCCCTGTGAATACTGTGCTGTATTTTCATATTAGCACTGGTTGCGTCTAGCAGATGATCAGATACTTTGTTTACAGGATTAAATACCCCTAAGCTGAAGACCCCATGGGGATTAATGCGATTTTACTGTCTGATCATCATAGGTAAATTGAAGCTGGTCTGACAGCTGTTATTCCCCATAATTCAATGAACATTCATAAACCACTCATCAGTGTCCCAGAAATGTAGATAAAAAAAAAATACATGATATTAAAAATAAAAACCGAGGAGCAACCATGAATGACACCTGGTTCCACTTTTCATTATATAACTTCAGACTCCATTCTGATATATGGAACAATAAGGAACCGCACATGTAATGGTCTATGTAAAAGTCTTTATTGTGCATGCATAGACAATATTACAGATTATTAATTATTATTCTATCATTACAGTATTATTAGACACAATTATGGGTGTTGATTTACTAAATGCAAATAGACTGTTCACGTGGCATGTGTATTTGCACTGTGCAAGTACAGTTGCTCCAGAGTTTAGTAACTTAGGGGAAGCTCTGCTGACTTCCATCATCTAATCATGGGCAAGAAAAAAAAAATTCCATTCTCCTTGCATGTGATTGGGTGTTCTTTGCAGCTTCAACTCAGTTACTAAGCTCTGGAGCAACTGCTCATGCAACATGCACAGACTATTTGCCTTTCAACCCCAATACTGTTGATTATTAACCACTTCCTTACTGGGCACTTAAACCCCCCTCCTGCCCAGACCAATTTTCAGCTTTCAGCGCTGACGCACTTTGAATGACAACTGCGCGGTCATACAACACTACCCAAATTACATTTTTATCATTTTTTTCACACAAATAGAGCTTTCTTTTGGTGGTATTTAATCACCGCTGGGGTTTTTATTTTTTGCTTAACCAGTTCCCGACCCCCGCATGTACATATACGTCCACAATATGGCACGTACAGGCACATGGGCGTACATGTACGTCCTCGCCTATTAGCGGGTGGGGGGTCCGATCGGGACCCCCCCCGCTAAATGCGGAGGTCGGGTCCGCTCGGGGAGCGATCCGGGACCACGGCGCGGCTATTTGTTTATAGCCGCTCCGTCGCGATCGCTCCCCGGAGCTGAAGAACGGGGAGAGCCGTGTGTAAACACGGCTTCCCCGTGCTTCACTGTGTCGGCGCATCGATCGCGTCATTCCCTTTATAGGGAAGACACGATCGATGACGTCATTCCTACAGCCACACCCCCCTACAGTTGTAAACACATACTAGGTGCACCCTAACTCCTACAGCGCCCCCTGTGGTTAACTCCCAAACTGCAACTGTCATTTTCACAATAAAGAATGCAATTTAAATGCATTTTTTGCTGTGAAAATGACAATGGTCCCAAAAATGTGTCAAAATTGTCCGAAGTGTCCGCCATAATGTCGCAGTCACGAAAAAAATCGCTGATCGCCGCCATTAGTAGTAAAAAAAAAAAAATTAATAAAAATGCAATAAAACTATCCCCTATTTTGTAAACGCTATAAATTTAGCGCAAACCAATCGATAAACGCTTATTGCGATTTTTTTTACTAAAAATAGGTAGAAGAATACGTATCGGCCTAAACTGAGGAAAAAAAATGTTTTTATATATGTTTTTGGGGGATATTTATTACAGCAAAAAGTAAAAAATATTGAATTTTTTTCAAAATTGTCGCTCTATTTTTGTTTATAGCGCAAAAACTAAAAACCGCAGATGTGATCAAATACCACCAAAAGAAAGCTCTATTTGTGGGGGGAAAAAGGACGCCAATTTTGTTTGGGAGCCACGTCGCACGACCGCGCAATTGTCTGTTAAAGCGACGCAGTCCCGAACTGTAAAAACACCTTGGGTCTTTAGGCTGCATATTGGTCCGGGGCTTAACTGGTTAACAAACAAAAAAACATGGAAAATTTTGAAAAAAAATCATGTTTCATAGTTTGTTATAAAATTTTGCAAACAGGTTATTTCTCTCATTTTCATTGATATGCGTTGATGAGGTGGCACTGGTGGGCACTGATAGGCTGCACTGGTGGGCACTGATAGGCACATATAAGGCGGCACTGATAGGGACAGATAAGGTGGCAATGATAGGGACAGATAAGGTGGCACTGATAGGGACAGATAAGGTGGCAGTGATAGGGACAGATAAGGCGGCACTGATGGCCACTGATGGGGGTCACTGATGGGTGACACTGATGGGCACTGGTAGGTGACACTGATGAGCACTGGTATTGGACACTGATGGGCGGCACTGGTAGGTGACACTGATATTTGGCACTGTGGGCTCTGATGGGTGGAACTGTGGGCACTGATGGGTGGAACTGTGGGCACTGATGGGTGGAACTGTGGGCACTGATGGGTGGAACTGTGGGTACTGATAGGTGGCACTGTGGGCACTGATAGGTGGTGCTGGTGGTCACTGGCAGGTTGCTCTCTTTATTTTTAGCGTGAGGAGAAAAAATTGCAGATTACTGGCTATGTTTACATCACATGATCAGCTGTCATTGGCTGACAGCTGATCACGTGGTAAGGGGTCCAGTTCTACCCCTTTCTCTGATCTGTGATCAGCCGAGTCTCATAGACTCGCTGAGCACCCCGCGCGCGCCCTGCAGTGGGCTAGCAGGCCGCTCGAGCGCGGAAGGCTGTCCAGGGACGCCCTCCCGGGAATTCAGGTCCGCGCTGTAGCCGTCTTTCGGCTATGGCGAGTATCTGTAGTGGTTACATTAATATACTGTGTACTGCTTCTAATACTTCTGATGCTGAAATTCTTGTCAGATGTTTATTTATAATTTTTGTTCTTGTTTTTTCCTGAAAACCAATAAAATATGTGCATGAGTACTTTATGCACATACATCTTTTTTGTCAACTGAAATAGCAAGTATATGCAAATAAGTTACATAAAAATAAGTTACCTTTTTAACATGTAGGCTGCAGGAGAACAACCTGCTTGCTTCAGCCTGTTCACAGTGATGAGGGAAGTCCTATTGTTTTTAATGTTAATACAAACTGTTCCTTTCCCCAAGTGTATACACCAGTCTACTATTGAGTAGGTTCCCCTTTTGCCACCAAAACAGCCCTGACCCATCAAGGCATGGACTCCACTACACCTCTGAAGGTATGCTGTGGTGTCTGGCACCAAGCTGTCATTAGCAGATCCTTAAAGGGTCCTGTAAGTTTTGCGGTGGGCTTTCCATGGATCCGACTCGTTTTTTAGCACATTCCACATATGGTCGATTGGATCTGTTGAATTTCTGTCAGCAACTCAAACCCATTGTTCTGTTCCTCAAACCATTCTTGAACCATTTCTGCAGTGTGGTTTCCCATCAGAACATTGGCCAAAACATCACACTGGCTCAGCCTGCATGCTTTCTTCCCATAGTGCATTCTGGTGCCATCTCTTTCCCAGATAAGCAATGCACATGCACCTGGCTAACCACATGATGTAATAAAAAACAAAGGGGCAGATTCACAGAGATCGGCGTATCTCTGTGCGGGCGTAACGTATCTCATTTACGTTACGCCGCCGCAAGTTTTTCAGGCAAGTGCTTTATTCACAAAGCACTTGCCTGTAAAGTTTCGGCGGCGTAGCGTAAATCACCCGGCGGAATTCAAATTCGGCGGGTAGGGGGCGTGTTTCATTTAAATTAAGCGCGTCCCCGCGCCGAACGAACTGCGCATGCGCTGTCCCTAAAATATCCCAGTGTGCATTGCTCCAAATGACGTTGCACGCAAACGACGTCAATTTTTTTATTTTCGACGCGGGAACGACGGCCATACTTAACATTGGCTGCGTCTCATAGACCCAGGGGCAACTTTACGCCGGGAAAAGCCTAACGTAAACGTCGTAACTTTACTGCGTCGGTCGCGCGTACGTTCGGGAATTCGCGTATCTAGCTAATTTGCATACTCGATGGGGAAATCGACGGAAGCGCCACCTAGCGGGCAAAAAAAAAATTGCATTTAAGATCCGACGGCGTAAGAGACTTACGCCTGTCGGATCTAATGAATATCTATGCGACTGATTCTAAGAATCAGTCGCATAGATACGACGGCGCTAGGCAGAGATACGACGGCGTATCTGGAGATGCGCCGTCGTATCTCTTTTGAGAATCTGGGCCTTAGTGTCCAGTTCTGATGCTCATGTGCCCATTGTAGGCGCATTTGGCTGTAGACGTGGGTCAGCATGGGCACCCTAACTGGTCTACGACTATACAGCCCCCCCATACACAACAAACTCTAATGCCCATTTTTTTCTGCTTCGGACTTGTGTCTTTTTTTAACCTCACCTACTATGTTCACTTGGATAATATATTCCCCCCACTTTCAGATGCCATTGTAATGAGATAATCAATGTTATTCGCTTATCGCCTGTCAGTGGTCATACAGTTATGGCTGATCAGTGCCTATTTATTGTTATCTTCATAATCTACTCCATCATCTGTTTCAAACACATTCTTTTCCAAAACCTGCTACCTCACTAAACAGTGCTGTTACTGATATACAGACTGTTTTATTAAGTCAGTATCTAATCCCTCATCACCATCTGTAACCACCTCCCGGCCGAACTCTGATTTATACAAAGAGCAGTGACAGGACTGTCAGAGGAAGGACAGAGGTGTCTGACATTCTGGCTGCGATGGCCAGACAGTTGTCACCTTTATTGTGTTGTGTGAGAGGCAAGATGGCAGCACCCAATGGGGGAATAACTGGCTCTCTGGGGACACACTGGAGCTGGATTCTTTGTTCACAGATTATGCATCGGTGAGTTTTTTTTTTTTAAGCTGAATAGTTCGTATTTGGTTCTGCAAATGCTAGCCAAGGAAAAGGTTGCTTTAAGCTCTGCTTACCTAACACCAGACATGAAATAAGGAGTTCTATAGTACATGAGCTTTAGTAACAAACATACGAAAGTGGGGTACCCAAACTTCTACTGTCTAAACCAGGTGTCTCCAAACTGCGGCCCGAGGGCCAAATGTGGCCCTTTTCTAGTCTTTATCCGGCCCTTGGGGCACAATTCCCACTGATATAAGGCACTATTTGTCCCACTGGCACCAACAATGGGGCACTATATCTTCCACCGATCCCAATGATGGGATACTATACCTCCTACTAATAGGGGGAATACACCTCCTCCTATTGGCTACCAACCCTAAGGCCATATTTATTCTCACTGATGCTGGACCTGTGAAAGGTTCTGCCCCTGCTGGCCACAATCCGGCCCTCCTAAAGTCTGAAGGACAATAAAGTGGCCCTTTGTTTGAAAAGTTTGGAGATCCCTGGTCTAAACTGTTGCTGCTAGCCCAATAATATTGAAAAAAAAAAAGAGGACAGAACCTCCCAGGGGCTTGTACGCAGATGAAAAAATCGTTGTAAACTCTTGAATTAAATATTTATAATTTATTTATAGGTATCAAAAATAATTATACATAAGAGGATGAAAAGATGGATCCAATTACATACAAGGACAACATTAAGAGCTCTGGTATACAAATTGTATTGTATGATGTACCGTATTTATCGTGGTATAACGCGCTCCCGCGTATACCGCGCAACCCTAAAGTTGCCCCGAATCCTGTGGAAAAAAATGTTTTTTTTGTACTTACAATTTTGGTGTCTTGCGCGGCGTCCATTGGCGGCCTCGTCGGGTCTGGCGTCCTTCTGCGGCTTCGGGTGTCCTCTTCGTCGGGTTCGGCGTCCTTCTGCGGCTTCGGGTGTTCTCTTCGTCGGGTCCGGCGTCCGTCTGCGGCTTCGGGTGTCCTCTTCGTAGGGTCCGGCGTCCTTCTGCGGCGTCCTCGTGTCCTCCCCGCTCGTTTCCCGCGCCGAGTTTGAATACTGCGCCTACATATACAGAGCGCAGTACACTCGTGTATTGTCGGCAATGCTCGGCAACTCTCGCGCTGACGTCCTGTACGTCCAGGACGTGAGCACGGAAGGAGCCGAGACTGCCCAACTATACCCGAGTGTACTGCGCTCGGTATATGTCGGCGCAGTATTCAAAACTCGGTGCGGGAAAGCGGGTATCGGCGTATACCGCGCACCCACGATTTTGCCCTGATTTTCAGGGCAAAAAAGTGCGCGGTATACGCCGATAAATATGGTAGTTAACCGTTTGGCTGCCACATATGGATTCCCAATGCATTTCGATCTTCTGAATCGTATCGATCTTCTTCAGGGGGTTGTATAGATATCTATAGTGTATAAAAAAACGTTATTGATGTATTTTACCGTTACATTGTATTTGCATTTAATCAACATTTCTCTATGTGGTTTGAAAAACAGTAACCAGATTATATCATACCTCACGTGAAATACCATAAATTCTAAACCAGAGTGGGTAATAAAAACATGGTGGCTGGGTTCTTCATGGTGGCCATGCAGACGAGCGCCAGATGAGGGAGATCCATGTGAGATATAAATATGTACATGTGAACATCATACAATACAATTTGTATACCAGAGCTCTTAATGTTGTCCTTGTATGTAAATGGATCCATCTTTTCATCTTTTCATGTATAAATTATTTTTGATACCTATTAGTAATACACATAATTCAGTGTAAGAGAAAGACAAGGGAAGGAAATGCTGTTTTAGGCTCCTAAAATGGTCAAAATGATTTATTGCATTTCGGATTGACTTGTAAAGCCGACATGGTAAAGATACATGCATACTGTCTTAAACAAGAAAGAATTACAGGAGCCTAAATAGTTACATGGATTGTCTTGTTTACTGCTGTTATTGTGTATTACACATTTGTGGTGTAGTACATGATATATGCGTATGATGATGCTTGCCTGTTACCATGACTTTGCTAGCAGTGTAGATTAAAGCTGGATCCACAATGTTTCACTGCGGTAACACGTACATTAGCATGCATGTTACTGCATTGCACACAAATTTGCATTTAATACTGCAGTGATATTTATTTATAATAGCATTCATTTATTTTTTTTCAAAGAAAGGGATTTTTCCTGAGGTTGCACTGAAGTAAGGTTAATGTAGAACTATAGGCAAATGGTTTTTTTTTTTTTTTTTTTCATTTTGGATAGAGTAAGGAATGGTTATAGCTTCTTTTTTTTTTTTTTCTTTCTGTGTCCAATTGTGGAGATTTACCTTCACTTCCTGTCCTGTAGCCAAAACAGGACGTGAGAGGAAATCCCCACAAATTAGGGAAATCCCTTGAGGGGTCACCAGAAGTGAAAGATTTCCGCTCTACTTCTTTTTCTGGGGACAACCCAAAATTTGGTATTTTCTTTCATTTTCAATGATAATGATAAAAAGGACAAATGGAGAGGGAGGATCTCCCTAACGGGGGGCACAGTCAGCAATAAATATTGATAGGTGTTCTAATCCACCTCTGTTATGGAAAAAAAGTTTGGCCTTTAGTTAAACTTTAATAGGTAGATTCACAAAGAGTTAGGTCGGCTTATCAGTAGATAAGCCGACCTAACTCTGAATCTACGCCGGCGTTTGTTTAAGTGTATTCTCTAACAGAGATACACTTAAACGAAGCTAAGATAGAACGGCGCAAGCCGGCCTATCTTAGCTTGCAATGTTTCTGTTGGCCGCTAGATGGCGCTTCCATTGCAGCCGGCGTAGATTATGTAAATGAGGGAATACGCCGATTCACGAACGTACGCCAAGCCTACGCCGTCGATTAACGTCGTTTCCGTAAGGCCTTAGGCGGCCTAAAGTTATTCCACCTATGAGGTGGAATAACAATGTTAAAGTATGGCCGCCGTTCCCGCCGCGAGGTTCGAATTTTTTACGTCGTTTGCGTAAGTCGTCCGCGAATCGGGAGTTACGTCGTTTACGTCCGCGTCAAAATCAATAGGCCCGTACGGCCTACTTAGCCGCAATGCGCACTGGGAAATGTAGTCGCCCGGCGCATGCGCAGTGTCCAAAAACGTCAAAAAACTTGAGGTCAAGCCTCATTTCCATACAACACGCCCCCCTCCAAGTCATTTGAATTAGGCGCCCTTACGCCCGCTCGTTTTAGGCTACACCGCCGTAGATTTGCAGGTAAGTAGATTGTGAATCACTACTAGCCTAACTAATTTACGGCGGTGTAGCCTAAAAAGGCTAGGCTAGGCCGCCCTAAAGTTAGGCAGGTGTGTGTGAATCTACCTATATGTGTATAAATGTATTGAAAGGATAGCTGTGCTTCCACAAAAGTCAAATTGGCTGCTACAGTTGTAACTTTTATTCTTACAGTCTGACATCTCCAAGCCCTGTGCACAGTTCAAAATCAGAAGTCAGCGAAGCTCATTGTGAAGATAAGGCTGAAATCACAATAATCCAGTGTGAGGAGAATCTTTGTAAGAAAGGTAAGAATACAATTTTGTGATACAAACACACACACAGCAATATACTGTATATTTAGGATTGATTGGGCTAAGCTCACTATATAGGGTTGCCACTTTTTCTTCGAGCCAAACCAGAAAAACATTAGCGGCGCACAGCAAAAAAAATTTTTTTAGCGTACTCTATAGCAGGGATATGCAATAGCGAACCTCCAGCTGTTGAACTATAAGTCCCATGAGGCATAGCAAGACTCTGACAGCCTCAAGCATGACACCCAGAGGCATGATGGGACTTGTAGTTTTGCAACAGCTGGAGGTCCCCTAATTGCATATCCCTGATGTTTAGAATTGTAAAAGACCTGGGACAACTTTCGGCGCTCCAAAGAGAATAGTAATGTGGCGTGCATAGTGCCCCCTCCTATCAGGCACTGTTCTGAGCTACATTCCTGTCTGAATATTGTGTCCGGGTTTCAGGTGGACTGAAACCCGGACATATGATTAAAAAACCCAACTGTGTGGGTGAATCCCGGACAGGTGGCAACCCTAACACTATACAAGCAGGAGTCTCTTTCTCATGCCAATAATGAAAGAATGTGATCAAGTGATAGCTGGTTTGATGACCAAATTTCCTCTTCTTACACGTTTAGATGGGTGTCCGACTGAGTTGGTTTATGGGTCTTTTAAATAGTGACTGTGAAACCTATTTATTCAGAACAATAACCAGAGGATAGAATGTATATTATTTAACCACTTGCCCACCGGGCACTTATACCCCCTTCCTAACCAGACCAATTTTAAGCTTTCAGTGCTCTCACATTTTGAATGACAATTACTCAGTTTTGTAACTCTGTACCCATTTGAAATTTGTGTCCTTCTTTTCACACAAATAGACCTTTCTTTTGGTGGTATTTAATCACCACAGTTTATTTTTTATTTTTTGCTCTGTAAATGAAAAAAGACCAAAAATTTATTTCTGTTATAAAATTTTGCAAATTAGTAATTTTTCTTCATAAATTTTGTCTGCAATTTATACTGCTACATATCTTTGGTAAAAAAAACAAATAAGCATCATATTTATCGGCATTTAACACGCACAGGCGTATAACACGCACCTTCATTTTAAGAGGGAAGTTTCAGGAAAAAACATACATTTTAAATAAAGAACTTTAAAGCAAAATAAGGGTCAGTGCCCATCAATGCAGCCTGATCAATGCCCATCTGCAGCCTCGCTATTGCCAATCAATGACTATCTGCAGCCTCACAATTGCATATCAATGCAGCTTGATCAATGCCCATCTGCAGCCTCGCCATTGCCATGAATGCAGGCTAATCAATACCCATCTCACCTCACCTCAGGGAGGGGGGGCGGGGTGAGCGCCGTCACATTACATCGGCGCCGTCTTTAATACAGTCCCGCCTCCTGGACCAACTTCTATGATAGACAGAGCACTGGTCCAATGGCGGCCCAGGAGACGGGACTTCCTATTACAGAGGCCGCTGAGTAAACAAGAGATTCTTGCTGTATGTAATCTGACGGCGCCAGTCCCGCCCTCCTCCCCGTTCTCTCTGAGGCAACCGAATAGCAGTATCGACGTATAACAATATTGCAACCGATTTGCAGGGTGAAAAAGTGATACATGTTATTTGGTATTTGTGAAAGTTAGAGTCTACAAGCTATGGTGCCAGTCATTGAAAATTGATCACACCTAAAGTATTGTCATTTTTTGAGACTCTAACAAGCCAGGACAGTACAAATACTCCCCAAATTACCCCTTTTTGGAAAGTAGAAATTTAAAGGTATTTAGTAAGAGGCATGGTGAGTCGATCCATTTCTATGTGGATCTGGCCCATAATTTCTAGACTACCTCTTACACTTTTGAAGGCCTTGGAGGACCAGGACAATGAAAACACCCAAAAAATTACCCCATTTTAATGAGTCTTTTGAACATGTCATTTTTTTCTACAAGTTTTTGGAAAATGTGTAAAGAAAATGAAAACACATTTTTTTTTACATAAAGTTGTCCATTTATAAGATATTTCTAACGCAGCATATACGTAGCAAAAATTATGCCCCAAAATATATTCTGCTACTCCTCCTGAGCATGGCGGTACCACATGTGTGAGACTTTTACACAGCCTGGCCACAAACAGAGGCCCAACATGCAGGAAGCACCATCAGGTGTTCTAGGGACATACATTTCAAATCTAATTTGACAACCTATTACACATTTGTGAGGCACTGATAGTCACTGTAGTGGCATGGATGAGCACTGATGTCACTGGCTCTTTACCCTGATCCGTGATACGCCAGGTCTGGGAGACCCGACTGTCACGGACATTCCTGGGGTCACAGGGTTAAGGGCTAGAGATAGGGTTAAATATTAGGGTTAACAGTAATTGGTAGGTTTAGTGGTAATCGTTGGCTTTTGCGTTAGCCTTGATCATTAGGATTAGCAGTAATCGTTAGGGTTAGCAGTAATTGTTATGCCTCGTACACATTTTTCTCGGCAGGAAAAAAAAAACGTAATTTTTCTCAACGTGATTCTTCTCCAGCCTGACTTGCATACACACGTTCATGCAAAAAAACGCAGTGGCATACAACACGTACGACGGGACTATAAAGGGGAAGTTCCTTTCAAATGGCGCCACCCTTTGGGCTGCTTTTGGGCTTACACATAACCATTTTTCACAACCAATATAAAATTATCAATACCAATGTCAAAACTAAGCACACCCGCCCAATGTGGCATGTAAGGGGGCGAGGATTGCTTAAAGCGGAAGTTCCACTTTTGGGTGGAACTCCGCTCTAACTTCCCTGCAGATAACACTTATACAAGAACACTTACCTTGCACAACCCTTAAAGTATATGTCATCCCTCACCTTTAAAACAACCCATTCAGTTTAAAATAGAAATGGAAAGCAAAACATTTGTGTATAGATATAAAAAAAACATAATAAATACAATTTAGGAGGAGAAGGTAGAGAAAGCAATACACTGATCCCAGTGAAGAGCTGTGTAGGTATTTTTTTTTTTAATTCTGACTCGTTTTGCGAGTATTGACTCGCAAGACGAGCAGAATTCAAGCTAAATAGTCCTACAGTACCTCATTTGGCCTGAGGTACAGGGGCGCAGAAGCCAAGCAGAGCCGAAAATAGGCCTGCAGTACCTCATTTGGCCTGAGGTACGGGGGCGAAGGAGCCGAGAAAAGGCGAACATTGACCTGCAGTACCTCATTTAGCCTGAGGTACGGGGGTGCGGGTAACGAGCCGAAGTGTCCTCTGGCCGCATTCGGTATTGCATCCCATTGAAGTCAATGCAAAACAAATTATTTTTGTTTCCATTGACTTCAATGGGAAAACTCGCTTTGATATGCGAGTACTTTGGATTACGAGCATACTCCTGGAACGGATTATGCTCTTAATCCAAGGTTCAACTGTACTTGGTTTGTTCCATTGAGTTATGCTTTAAATGTAAATGAATTCCATGTATTGTATGTTCTGTTTTTGCTTTGGTTGCAGATGAATCATTTATACCTCCACCAGAATCCCAGGCGATTAACCCAGCCATGTATCCAGATACATCATGGGAGGACCATCTCCTAGAGCAACAGGATCACCTAGAGAGGGAAATGGAGGAAGCCAAGAAAATGATATCTGGCCTGCAGGTATGCATCTGTTGTCTTCACCGGGCTCTTATAAAACAGCTTGTCCACTTGTCTCTACATCTATATATTGAACAAATCTCTAAGTAAACTAGTGTTACAGTAACTATAGAATAAAAGCATAGGGAAATCATAACAGAACAATTTTACATTGGAAATGAGCAGTGCAGTCGTCATAACTCAGGAAGACCATTGTTCATATCTCTAAATGTGCTTGGATTGTAAGGAGGCACACAAGGGGTCCGCTGGTACAATTATTCTCACTGAGATGTACATAAAGGAGGATTTTCTGGTTAGCAGAGATAATAGCAAACACCTTGTGCTACAACAAGCTCTCAGGCAAGTCTTTTAAATTATTAAAACAGCCTTTAGCAGGCATGTCAAACTGAGAGGGTACAGTGGACTGAACTGAGTACAGTAAAACCTTGGTTTGAGAGCGTTTTGCAACACAAGCAAACATTTTTTATACATTTTGCCTTGATATACAAGCGATGTCTTGATATAAGAGGAGTGTCATGTCACAACTGAGTATAAAAAAGAAGAGAGGAGCCTCTAAGTGTAGCAATATGGTTACATTTAATGAAGGTACAACGTTTAGCCACTTATTGCTACACTTAGAGGTGCCTCTCTTCCCTTTTATACTCTGTAAAAAATTGCTTTGATATACAAGTGCTTTGGATTACAAGCATGTTTCTGGAACGAATTATGCTCGCAAACCAAAGTTTTACTGTATATTAACCACTTAACGCCGGCCGCACGCCTATTTACGTCCACAGAATGGCACGTACAGGCAGATGGGCGTATATATACGTCCCTGCCTTCTAGCGGGTCGGGGGTCCGATCGGGACCCCCTCCGCGGCGGGCGGCTTACCTCGGGGAGCGATCCGGGACGACGGCGCGGCTATTCGTTTATAGTCGCGATCGCTCCCCGGAGCTGAAGAACGGGGAGAGCCGTATGTAAACACGGCTTCCCCGTGCTTCACTGTGGCGGCTGCATCGATCGAGTGATCCCTTTTATAGGGAGACTCGATCGATGACGTCAGTCCTACAGCCACACCCCCCTACAGTTGTAAACACACACTAGGTGAACCCTAACTCCTACAGCGGCCCCTTGTGGTTAACTCCAAAACTGCAACTGTCATTTTCACAATAAACAATGCAATTTAAATGCATTTTTTGCTGTGAAAATGACAATGGTCCCAAAAATGTGTCAAAATTGTCCGAAAGTGTCCGCCATAATGTCGCAGTCACGAAAAAAATCGCTGATCGCCGCCAATAGTAGTAAATTTTTTTTTTTATAAAAATGCAATAAAACTATCCCCTATTTTGTAAACGCTATACATTTTGCGCAAACAAATCGATAAACACTTATTGCGATTTTTTTTACCAAAAATATGTAGAAGAATACGTATCGGCCTAAACTGAGGAAAACATTTTTTAAGGTGGCTTTGTATTGGCTCCTCACCGCCTGTTTTAACCCCTTAAGACCTGCACTAGTGTGCCACAACCAATTGCATTGCATGCAGTTTAGGGGCAGTTGCGAGGCGCCCCTATTCTATTAAATGAGCTGTATTCAGCAAGGAAAGCATTTTGGCCGTAAATTATGTGCTCCACCTTCTACTGCTTTTGCAGCATAAAGGGGAGTAGTTGGGGGCGGTAAAAATATGTCTCAGACGTGTGTTCCGACCACCCCCCAAACACTTGCTCTTTCAAGTGGTCTTCAGTAGCTGCTAACCTATGACAAATGCCAGTAACTCTGTGAAAGACAATTTCTTCCATTGTTTGTTGCTGTGAATTTCACTATTTGTTTTTGCAGATTTCAAAGTGTTAGCACTCGACTAACAAAATGTTTCTGGTAACTTCATATCAAGGGCAGTGGTCTCCAATTTGTGGCCCGAGGGCCGGATGTGGCCCTTTGTTTGCCTTTGTCCTGCCCTTGAGCCATTATTCCCTCTATTGAAACCAATAATGAGGTACCATTCCTTTCACTGACAACAACAGTGGGGTACCATTCTCCCCCAATCTCCCCACCCCTCCACTGACACCAACAATAGAGCACTATTTATTTCAATGACACCAACATTAGACAAAATTCCTCCACTGAAACCAACAATGGGGCATCCTTCCTGCCACTGATACCAACATTGGGGCATCATTTCTCCCACTGACACTAATGATGGTGCACGGTTCCTGCCACTAATACCAATGATGGGGCACTATTCCTCCTCCTACTAACCACATTTTGTTGAATGCCACTGACCACCAAGCCAGAGAAATTGCAGACTCCCATGGATGCTGGGGCATTTTCTACTCTCACTGGCCACAGTCCGGCCTCCTAAAGTCTCAAAAGCAGTACACTGGCCCTTTGTTTAGATGTGTGATAGTGATTGCGCAGGCGCCGCGTAGAGCTGACTCTCAGCTCTACATATTTGGCCATTTTCGGAGACTCAGTTGAGGTTCGTACTGCGCAAGTGCCGCCCCTGTGCTGTACAGGGGGTCCTAATCCACCGGGGGAACATTTTCGGCAGGACACCGGAAGTGACGTCTCAAGACTCCCCCCGATGCGTTGCTTCACTGGTCATGTGACTTCCTCAGGGATCAAATACGGAAGAATAAACATCTTCCTTTTATATGATATTAAATCGGTGACATTCTATTTAAGTCCTCATTAGCGAGCACTATAGATCTCATTCTGCTAACTGACAGGGAAAGCAGGTAAAGTATGTAAAGACTTGGACAGAGCAAACGAGTTGGACCCTTTGTCAAGTTTTTATTGCTGTCCATGTCCTTGCTGGGGAGAATTACCCTTCTATTAGTCCTGGTGACCATTTTCACTGAGACAAAAATAGGAATAGAAATATTTTTCTGATTTCTTGTCGCTTCTTCAAAACAGCAAGTATAGAGAACTCCTTGCAGCAGGACACAGGCAGCAAAAATAACATATTTTAGTCTTTCCTATTTTAGTCTATCTACAAAAAAAAAAAAAGGTTTATTACACTTTAAAATGTGCATAGGAACATTGTATAACGTGTAATTCACAGACACATTGTAGCTCAGTCTTAATAATGGGTCTTTATTTGTATTCATATAGCAGCCTGTAACAATATCCCAGCTTTATTATCTCCCGTGGTTACAGGATTGGGTTTCCTTTTCAGGCATTGCTATTAAATGGATCGCTTCCCGAAGACGAACAAGAGAGCTTATTCTCTTTGCGTGAAGACGGGGCGTGCCCAGAAGAACAACTGGTGAGTTCATACTGTACTTGCTTCACTATTCTGCAAGTCTTCCACCACCTTCCATCATTGCTGAACTTCACTTCTTCTGCATTTCAGGTCATCATCAAAAGTCGCCTTGACCAGAGTATGAGTGAGAACCAGTGTCTGAAGGTGAGTCCTTACTGCAACACCTACAAGTTAGAGAGGATGAGTTTTTTTTGCAGTAAGTGTGAGGCCTCGTACACACGACCGAGAATCTCGTCGTAAATGAAACATCAATTTCCTCGACGAGGTTCTTGTTAGGCTTGTCGAGAATCTTGTCAATCTTTCTTTGCATACATACTGTCAAGACAAAATCTCGTCGTTCTGAAATGCGGTGACGTACAACAACAAAGGACGGCACTATAAAGGGGAAGTTCGAATCCACTGGCGCCACCCTTGGGGCGGCTTTTGCTAATCTCATGTTACTGCGTGTTAAGTAAAAGTTTGGTGAGAGACGATTTGCGCTTTTCAGTCTGTTACAGAGTGACGAATGTGCTATCTACATTACAAACCCTACTTTTACCGAAGGTGCGCTCCTGTCTCATACTTTTATTCTGAGCTTGCGCGGGTTTCTAAGCATACACACGAACGCGTTTCTCGTCGTAAACCAGCCCGACGAGAAACACGACGAGAAAATTGAGACTCCCAAAGATAAAAAAGACATGTTCTCTTTTTTTCTCGTTGAGATTCACGACAGTTTTCTCGACGAAAAACATACACATGACCGTTTTCCTCAGCAAAAAAGCTCTGCCACCAATTTTCTGGATGGATTTTGTCGAGGAAAACGGTGTAGTAGTAGTTACTGACATCCAATCATTCATAATGTGATATGAGCTAAAGGAAAACACCAGATCTCCTTAACAACATACTTGGTCATGTTTAATAAGTGCGGCCCCGTACACACGACCAGTTTCCTCGGCAGAATTCAGCTTCCGACCGAGTTTCTGGCTGAATTCTGCCGAGGAAACTGGTCGTGTGTACACTTTCAGCCGAGGAAGCCGACGAGGAGCTCGACGAGGAAATAGAGAACATGTTCTCTATTTCCTCGTTGTTCTATGGGAGCTCTCGTCCCGCCGAGCTCCTCGGCGGCTTCAGTGCTGAACTGGCCGAGGAACTCGATGTGTTTGGCACGTCGAGTTCCTCGGCCGTGTGTACGAGGCTTGCAAGATTAAAACTATGCCTTAGCCACCACTATTTTTCTAAAGTTTCTTATTGCGAGTTATGTCTTTATTATGGTATTGCTGATCAATTTGTAAAAACAAAAAGAAAAAATTGCGCCTACTAAGTGCAGTATGTCTGATAATATGGAATTTATTAATTCATTAAAACAGCCAAATGGCTACTCACTAAAAAGTAGTACAAAATGCGCTCATAAAAAAGGGGAAGTGTAGTCACTGTAGATCGTCAGCCGATGATGGTGGCTTCTCTGATGAAGATATTGTCGGTTGCTGTCCAGCTCTACAGCCTGTCCCAGCAGGTCCGGGGGGGATCTGGGTATCTCTCTGTCAGCACCAGCTGGGCTCCTGTCGGTGCCCCTTTCAATGTGAAGCAACAGAGGAGGCTGGATGTGTTCGGGAAAAGGACACCCCATCTCGTTCTACAGAGTATATATAAGTATGCCAATCTCCTCCTCCCATTAGATGTGATGAAAATGCGGAAGCATTGAAACGCGTCATCACTACGAGCCCCTGTCTAACGTCACTTCCTGTCGCCAAGAGCCGTGTGCGCTCCAGGCCGAAAGCACGCCGCCGAACAGGTACTTCCGGGATTCGCTGTTCCCGCAGTGCTCTGCCTCGCTTCTTTCCTGGACAGCAACCAACAATATCTTCACCAGAGAAGCCACCATCATCGGCTGACGATCTACAGTGACTACAATTCCCCTTTTTATGAGCGCATTTTGTACTACTTTTTAGTGAGTAGCAATATGGCTCGTTTAATGAATTAATAAATTCCATATTATCAGACATACTGCACTTAGTAGGTGCATTTTTTCTTTTTGTTTTTGCTATTACAGAGTCTCGCTTCACTCTCCAAAGTGCTGCCACGGTGTATATTTCATTTTGAACTGTTTATATACGAACTTTAAATATTGGGACTTTACCATCCTTTTTATTATTATCCAGTTACTGGTCTTTTTGTTTCCCTTCCTCCCTTTCCCTTTTTATAACAATTTATTTGTCAACTTTTTGTGGTATTGTGGTTCAAAGCTCCCTCTTTTGCGCCGTCATTGTGTTTGTCTGATCAATTCGTAGCCTGAACTTTATTTAATCTGCCATAACGTTTGAAAAAGGCAACTTCAAGGGGGGGGTTTTCGGGAAAAATAACATCTGCTTATAGATTGAGTTTTAGCAAACTTATTTAAAAATAACAGACATGTTTATATTTACCTGCTCTGTCCAATGGTTTGCACAGAGCAGCATGGATCTTCCTCCTCTCGGGTCCCTCGTCTGCGCTCCTGGCCCCTCCCTTCTGACGAGTGCCCCCACAGCAAGTGGCTTGCTATGGGGGCACCTGAGCTGCAGCTCCGTGTGTCCATCTAGACCGGTTCGACTCCTCCCCCTCTCTCTCTTGATTGGCTGCCTGACTTGACTAACTGACTCATTGACAGTAGCGGGAGCCAATGGCGCCGCTGCTGTGTCTCAGCCAATCAGGAGGGAGAGTCCCAGGTGGCTGAGGCACTCGTGCATATCAATGGATAGAGATGCTCAGGTAAATATTAGGAGGGCTGCTGCACACTAAAGGTTTTTTATCTTAATGCATAGAATACATTAAGGTAAAAAACCTTTTGCCTTTACAACAACTTCTGTAAAAATTTCTACTTTTTTAGGGCTTCCATGGAAACTCTGATATATATTTATAGAAAGCAAAAAAAGAAAAAATATCTGACTCTTAGACCCCTTTCACACTGAGCCGCCCATAGCGTCGGCAGTAAAACGCTGCTATTTACAAGTCGTACCCCATGATTTCCAATGAGTACCATTCATATCTGTGCGTTTTCAAGTTGCAGCGACTTTAAAGTAGTCCCTGCACTACTTTGGTCTGACTTCGATGCGACTTCAAGTCACTTCACAGTCGCAGCAAAATCGCGCGCGGGGGGGGTCGCAGAAAAATCAAAAAATCACGCAACTTTCAAGTCGCACAAGTGTGGAAGTAGACTTTAATCTCTTTTCCCCTGGTCAGTCCCATCCCCCCACAGTTAGAAAACACCTAGGGAACACAGTTAACCCCTTGATCGCCCCCTAGTGTTAACCCCTTCCCTGCTAGAGACATTTATACAGTAATCAATGCATTTTTATAGCACTAATTGCTGTATAATTGTCACTGGTCTCAAAAAAGTGTCCGATCTGTCTGCCGAAATATCGCAGTCCCGATAAAAATCGCTGATCGCCGCCATTACTAGTAAAAAAGAATAATAATAAAAATGCCATAAATCTATCTCCTATTTTGTAGATGCTATAACTTTTGCGCAAACCAATCAATATTCGCTTATTGCGATTTTGTTTATCAAAAATATGTAGAAGAATAGATATCGGTCTAAACTGAGAAAAAAAATGAGTTTTTTAAAATAAAATGTAGATATTTATTATAGCAAAAGGTAAAAAATAATGGGGGTTATTTACTAAAGGAAAATCCACTTTGCACTACAAGTGCACTGCAAGTGCAGTCGCTGTAAATCTGAGAGGGACATGCAAGGAAAATAAAAAACAGCATTTTAGCTTGCACATGATTGGATGATAAAATCAGCAGAGCTTCCCTCATTTCAGATCTTCCCCTCAGATCCACAGCGACTGCACTTCCAAGTGCACTTGTAGTGCAAAGTGGATTTGCCGTAAATAAAACCTCCATTGTGTTTTTTTCAAAATTGACACTTTTCTTTTGTTTATAGCACAAAAAAATAAAAACCTCAGAAGTGATCAAATACCACCAAAATAAATAAATTTTGTTTGGGTACAGCGTTGAACGACACAAAAAAAAGGCCTGGCCATTGAGCAGCCAAATCTTCCGGGACTATAGTGGTTAAAGTAAACCTGTTGCTTGGGCCTACATAGACAAAGCACAGATTCACTTTAATAGGTAGGAATAACCCTACATAAGAACCTTCGAGTTGCGAACTTTCAAAGATGCGAACGTGCTTGCACAGTTTTTTTAATTTAACCCATCGGGCTGAACAAAAAAGAACTGACAGATCGCCATACCTACACAAGCAATGTTGGTGCAGCGATCTCCCCTAATGTGCTGTTGTGTTCTGACAGGGGGACTCCCCCCGCCAGGACACACTGATCAGCGATCACAGCCTTTGTCTGCAAGCACTGATCTTTGTTAGATTTACGAAAAGGTTGGGCTTACGAAACGCTCCCAAACTTATTCGTAAGTAGGGGACTTACTGTAGTTGACCTTTTAGAAATATGATTATGTTAAATTCAGGACCACATACAGAAATATACTTGACATCAACACTGAGCTTGTACTTTCTGCGCACACATAAAAAAAAAAAATCTATGCTCTATACACAGTACCAAAAAGAAAGAACAGAACAAGTTTAACGTGAAATGCCGTCCAGCTATAATGTGCACCAAGTAGTATTCCTCCCAGTATGGAAGAGATTAATAAGTTACACCATTTTTGATCCCTTTGCAGAAAGAACTCCAGAATTGCAAACAAGAAAATCGGAATCTCCAAGCAATCAAGGTAAATTGAATCATGAGATATATGTTTTTGGAATGTGCTAACTGTACATCTGATCCAGAAATCGGCTTTTTTATTTATTAGCTATTGAAGGTTGATGTGGAATTAATAAAAAAAACACACAATTGGGGTTATTTACTAAAGGCAAATCCACTTTGCACTACAAGTGCAAACTACAAGTGCAAACTACAGTAAGTACATATTGGGGGTTATTTACTAAAGACAAATCCACTTGAAATTACACTGAAAGTGCACTTGGAAGTGCAGTCGCTGTAGATCCGAGGGGGACATGCAAGGAAAATAAAAAACTGAATTTTAGCTTGCACATGATTGGATGAAAGATTTTTTCATCCAATCATGTGCAAGCTAAAATTCTGTTCCCAATATGTACTTACTGTAGTTTGCACTTGTAGTGCAATTTCAAGTGGATTTGTCTTTAGTAAATAACCCCCAATATGTACTTACTGTAAATTCAGAGCTAAAGTTTGATATTCTTATAGTTTGCTTTCCCCCGGTTCAACTTTTTTCCCCCCATTAACAGGCTAGCTAAATTATTAAAAAGTTTTTGGTACATATCCTTTTTTTAGTACCAGTGACATCATCTGTGTTTCTCTATGCAATACACACATGTCATGGCTTGTGAGATGGCCTGGCAGGGTACTGTACATACAGTGCCTTGAAAAAGTATTTATACCTCTTTATGTGATAGACCAACACAAAGTGGCACATAATTGTGAATTGGACGGAAAATTATCCACTTCCCGACGGCCGTACGACTATATACGGCCGCAGGGTGGCTCTACTTCTCTGGGAGGCCGTGTTTTTACGGCCGCCCCTTTTCGCGTTCCCCGCGCGCGATCCCGAGCGCGCAGCGGGGAACTGCTGTGCTGGCCGTGTCCCTTGGACACAGCCAGTCACAGATCGCCGTGAACGGCCAATCGGAGCGGCCGTTTCCTAGGCGATCTGTGCGGCCAATGAGAGATGATCTCATATGTTTACATATGAGATCATCTCTAATTCCCGGCTCTCGCAGACAGCGGTGCTGTCAGGGGAGAGAGGAGACGGATCTGTGTCTCTTGTACATAGGGACACAGATCGGTCACCCCCCCCAGTCACCCCCCTTCCCCCACAGTTAGAACACTAATTAGGGTACACATTTAACCCCTTCCTCACCCCCTAGTGTTAACCCCTTCCCTGCCAGTCACATTTATACAGTAATTAGTGCATATTTATAGCACTGATTGCAGTATAAATGTGAATGGCGCCAAAAATGTGTCAAAAGTGTCCGATGTGTCCGCCATAACGTTGCAGTCCCAATAAAAATCGCAGATCGCCGCCATTTCTAGTAAAAAAAAATTTTTATACAGTAATTAGTGCATATTTATAGCACTGATTGCAGTATAAATGTGAATGGCGCCAAAAATGTGTCAAAAGTGTCCGATGTGTCCGCCATAACGTTGCAGTCCCAATAAAAATCGCAGATCGCCGCCATTTCTAGTAAAAAAAAAATTATACAGTAATTAGTGCATATTTATAGCACTGATTGCAGTATAAATGTGAATGGCGCCAAAAACGTGTCAAAAGTGTCCGATGTGTCCGCCATAACGTCGCAGTCCCAATAAAAATCGCAGATCGCCGCTATTTCTAGTAAAAAAAAAAAAATAATAATAATAATTCTGTCCCTTATTTTGTAGGCGCTATAACTTTTGCGCAAACCAGTCGCTTATTGCGATTTTTTTTTTTTACTAAAAATATGTAGAATACGTATCGGCCTAGACTGAGGATAAAAAAAAAACGTAAAAAAATAAAATTGAGCTATTTATTATAGCAACAAGTAAAAATATTTTTTTTTTTTCAAAATTGTCGCTCTATTTTTGTTTATAGCGCAAAAAATAAAAACCGCAGAGGTGATCAAATACCACCAAAAGAAAGCTCTATTTGTGGGGAAAAAAGGACGTTATTTTTGTTTGGGAGCCACGTCGCACGACCGCGCAATTGTCAGTTAAAGCGACGCAGTGCCGAATCGCAAAAAGTCCTCTGGTCAGGAAGGGGTTTAAGTGCCCAGTAAGGAAGTGGTTAAAAATGGTTTTCAATATTTTTTACCAATAAATCTGTGAAAAGTGTGGCGTGCATTTATATTCAGCCCTCCTGAGTCAATACTTTGTAGAACCTCCTTTCGCTGCAATTACAGCTGCAAGTCTTTTTGCACATCTAGAGAGTGACATTTTTGCCCATTCTTCTTTGCAAAATAGCTCAAGATCTGTAAGATTGGATGGAGAATGTCTGTGAACAGCAATTTTCAAGTCTTTCCTGCAGATTCTCAATTTGATTTAGGTCTGGACTTTGTCTGGCCCATTCGAACACATGAATATGCTTTGATCGAAACCATTCCATTGTAGCTCTGGCTGTATGTTTAGGGTCATTGTCCTGCTGGAAGGTGAACCTCTGCCCCAGTCTCAAGTCTTGTGCAGACTCTTAACAGGTTTTATCTAAGATTGCCCTGTATTTGGCTCCATCCATCTACCCATCAACTCTGAACAGCTTCCCTGTCCCTGCTGAAGAAAAGCATCCCCACAACATGATGCTGCCACCACCATGTTTCACAGTGGGGATGGTGTGTTCAGGGTGATGTGCATTGTTAGTTTTCCGTCACACATAGCGTTTTGCTTTTAGGCCAAAAAGTTCAATCTTGATCTCACCTTCTTCCTAATGTTAATTTCGTCCACGAAAACGTTTGTCAAAGATTTTTGTCAGTGACATTTTTACAGTGACGAAAACTAAACTAAAAGTACAGCACATTTTCATCCACTGACGAAGACTATGACAAAAATCCAATCTGTTTTCGTTCCTTAACGAAAATGGGAAGAAAATTACAAGTAGGGATGTTTACCCTGATGAACTACCGTATTTATCGGCTTATAACACAGTGCGTACGTGTTATACGCCAAGATTTGTTTTTACCAACAGGGGGGGCGGGTATTGCGCAGTCCACCCAGGGTGACACCCATTGGGCGGGGGGGTGTCAGGCATCATGTGTGCTGTTCTTGCTTTCACTTTCTTACAGTTTACTAAACTGATTTATCCTCCTCCTAACTTGGTTAAAGGAATGGTGGTCAGATATGTCTGTGAATGATCTGACTGCAAAAGGACCTTTCATATGAAAACTCTTTTTATAAACAAATGTTCAAATTAGCTAAAAATACTTTCTATTGAGAAGAGAGAGGAGACTTGGTAAACTATCCCAGCAGTTCTCTGGGAAAATCCAACCAACTGTTATTATTTTCTGAAAAGGTCCGGTATGGAATGTTTTTCAAGTTTGGGGAGTACATACAGACTTACAGATTATTTCCCAATCTGGCCAAAACTGTCTCTGGTGCAAAAATAATTTCATGTCTGGAGGCATCTCATGACTTTAAAAATGTGCCAGAATAGCTTGTGTTATGTGGTGCTCAGTATCCTCTGTTTTCTAGGATCTTTATAAAGAACAAGATTGTTTTTGTAGTGCTTCAGCTGTATGCAGCATATGTCTTTACTATTTGGCTTTGCTTCTGTTGTCAAAGAAGGAGAATGTGACACATATGTATGTGCTAAACAAGAAAGCAGATTCCTCCTACACCATTGACTCACCTTCACACCAGAAAAGTAAAAATAACTGCTGAGATGTTCTTATTAGTCATCTGCGTTATGCTTGTTAAATGTCCTGAAGTTACATGAACTTCAATTTACATTCTTAACCGAAAGGTCTGCTGCAAACTGGTAGTTCAGGGATGGTGGAGGGCCATAGGTGGAATCATTACATAAAAAAAGAATAAATAGTGCAGCGCTGAATAGTCATAAGTCGTAAACTAGTTAGAGTGACCACAGAATAATGAAATAATCAATGTAAATGTAAAAATTATGAAACACAGAATATGGATATACTAAATATAAGTATATAAATTATGGAACACACAACTGAATACAATAATGTGAAAGTCCATATGTGATGAACACAGTGTGAAAAAAGATTCTCCCAAGTGACAACACTGGATGCTGAATAGCCAGTTGACTGAAGAGATCAAGGTTACTTCATAGAAAGAAAAGATGAGGTACTCTGAGGCTTCGTACACACGACCGAGTTTCTCGGCAAAAACCAGCAAGAAACTTGCTGGGAGATATTTTTTTGCCGAGGAAAACGGTCGTGTGTACACTTTCATCGAGGAAACTGTCGAGAAACTCGACGAGCCAAAAAGAGGGCAAGTTCTCTATTTCCTCGATGGGAGTCTCAAATTGGCTCGTCAAGTTCCTCGACGGGCTGGTTTCCGACGAGAAACTCGAGCGTGTGTATGCTAAGAAACCCGCGCTTGCTCAGAATATAAAGTATGAGACGAGAGTAAAAGTAGCATTTTTCAAGCTGTAACAGACTGAAAAGTGCAAATCGTCTCTTAACAAACTTTTACTTAACACGCAAACACATGAGATTAGCAAAACCAGTCCCAAGAGTTTAGCCAGTGGAATCGAACTTCCCCTGCCGTTGTATGTGTTGTATGTCACCGCGTTTGAGAACGAGGAGATTTTGTCTTGACAGTGTGTACGCAAAGCAAACTTGTCGAGTTTCTCGACAAGCCTAACAAGGAACTCGACGAGGAAAACTATGTGTTTCGCCCGTCGAGTTTCACGGTCGTGTGTACGAGGCCTTACCATGTGAGGTGGACTCATCTGTTATATAACAGTGGGTCAGATGGGCTTGTGGTCTCAAAGACCTAGATCAATGCAGCAGGATCTCGCAGGTTAACCAAACGGTCTTGATGGCTTCCATGAGGTAGGTCCCGAAGACTGGGATAGAGAGCCAGTGGTCCCTCCGTTATGCACCAGGGTCTACAGATTTCCAATGCATGCCAGGAACTAAAGATAGCTGGTTGCAGGTTGTCATTTTCTGAAACAAACCGGGATGGTAGATAAAGTCTCCCAGTTCACCAACCCTCAATTACAAGCAAATTGGAGGATAGCACAGAGCGTGGGTCATCTAAACAGAATCCAGGTGGTGGAGATCATTACATGGTTTCTTGTACCTTATGGTGTTGAGTTTGAGTTCTTTTGCATTTGAGTACTAAGGACAACCCTTTTGATTGCTAGGCACTTTTACAATACCTCTTTTATTCATGTTGCGTTAAGCATTTATGTTATGCACTCTGCAAAAGGGCTGAAGAGATTGCAACATTGAATTACCTGAGAAACCAGTGAATAATTATCTAGATCTTATTGACAAGGAAAGCTGATACTAAAAGTGCCAATACATGGACTAATTCATGGCACAGATTAGACTGTTTTATCCAGATCTGCCCTATGACTTTCCTTAAGTTAGAATAGGCAGCTTCTATGACCTTCTGATATCCGATTTACAAATATTTGGTATGAAATAGCCAGTGTGTGTGACCATCCTACAACTATTTTCTGTCCACCTGATCCTGATGTGTTTATAGCCAAATTTGATGATAAATATGATGATGGTGATTATAGCAATACATATTTTTTTTCCGTTTAACCATAAAGCATTTCAAAACTGTACATCCCGTACATTAGCACTCATTCTACACATCACTTGGCTTTATCACAATTTTTTTTTTTTTTGCAATCTTTATAGTTTACTGACCCTTTTTCTTAACCTCCCACTCCACTCCCTTTCTTATGCTTCCTTAAATTTTTTAAATGTAACTTAAATCCAGCAGTCTTCTGGATATTCCGGTGATGTCACATTATCCTTCCAGAGATGAACATTCCTTCTTCCTGCACTGAATGGCGTTCACGTTATGATGCACGAGTACTGTTTTGGTGCAGCAGTAGCTGAGATGCCTAGTACACACGATCGGTTTTCTCGACGGTCAAAAGACTGCCGGTAAAACCGAGGAGAAAACCGAGAACTGGCTCGGTCCCTTTTCCCCCTACACATGGCTGGTTTTCCCAACAGGAAAACTGCCAGGAGAACTTTGGCCGGGAAAACCGGCCGTGTGTATGCTCCCTCGCAGTGTTTCCCATAGGAAAACTGCAGGAAAAAAACCACTGCTATTCGTGGCGAGAAAAAAGAGAACATGTTCTAATTTTTTAAACCGCAGTTTTCCTGCCGGGGAAACTGCTAAGAATCATACACACGGCCGGTTTTCCCGGCCAAAGGAAAACACAGCAAAACGATCGTGTGTACTAGGCATCAGATGTGAGCCCAGGCCAGGCCAATGTAATGATGCACTCCAAAGGGATGTGTCCATGACAGTCTGGGCTCACAGGAAATGGGTTGAATGACTCTGACTGTCATTTAACCCAAAAGGGGAGCTAAATCTAGTGGATGAGCAGACTTTCTGCAGAGGACAGACGTTGGGTTTTGCAGCAAAAGCATTTTTTTTTATAAATTCTACTGCAGAATGATTAATTTTTTGTTCTGTTGTTAGCCTGGAAATATGTTTTAGGGCCTATTCACACTTATGCCTTGTGGTAAAGTGTGCATTAACGCAGCATGTTAACACACTATGCACACAGTGTCTGGCACCCCATCACTGCGATCCGCATTGCACAGTAATGTACCTTGCACTGTGGTACACTGTGCTGCTAAAAATGGTGCATGACCCTTTTAAGCCCCATACCCTCGATCGGACCTTTGTCCGACCAAACTCACATCGGAATTCCAACGGAGTAAAAGAGAACATGTTCTCTATGTAAACGCCAACGGAATTCCTTGGAAAAAAGTCAGATGGGGCATATACACACGGTCAGAATTTCCAATGGGAAAAGTCCGTCTGACTTTTTCCATCGGAAATTCCGATCGTGTGTACAGGTTTGTTGGTAGCCATTTAAATTATTCTACGATAAGAACTAAGAGTCACTGCATATAGCCCAGTCTTTTGCAGGTAACATACCCAAACTGAGCATCTTATGTGAGGTTCACTGGGGATTTCACTTTGTAGGGCTTTTTCTCATGGGTTCTCTTTAGGTGCTAACCATTGGAAATTTTCCAGGGAAGCAGTTTTTTCTGTACCTTTCTCTGTGAAGCTAAAGGAATTAATATTTCCACGCCTTCTAAACTATTTTGAAACAACATGACATTATTTGCTGGCATAGCAGGTTGTTTCAGGACAGACAAATGTGTCACCACCAATTGTTCTTAGTGACACATTTCATTGTTTTCAGTGAGCCCATCTTCTTCTCAGAATGAAAGTAAACCTGTTATTTTTTTTGTCAGCTATAATAAGGCCAGAATCATTGGAGCCTCAAATCCCTGGATGCTTTACTATGCAAACCTTGACTTAAGCATTGAAAGCTGAGCTCTGGTCTGATTTCTTACAACTCCCATACCTCAGTATTGATCAGTGGGGCTACCCATCATTCCAGTTGACCAAGGGAGAGGTGTAGGATGGGGCAGGACTTCATTGTCAGAACCTAAGATTCAAAAAAATAAGTGCCTTGGGTTTTAGGGTTCTTGGGGTTCTAAGCAACAATCTTCTGATATAGACTGTATACAGTTTATTATTTTAGTGGCCACATAAAGTGTGTGCTCTTCACCCATCAGGTTGTCCTTGTGATATCTAATGCCTCGTACACACGATCGGGCTTTTGCCCGGCCAAGTCATAATCAGAAAAAAATAGAACATATTCTACATCTAAACTCAGGTGGAATTTCTTCGGAATTTCCGATGAAAAACCTCAGATGGGGCTACACACGATCGGAAAATCAGATGGAAAAAGTCCATCTGAAATTCTGATCGTGTGTGCGGGGCATTAAAGTACCCATAGGAGCAATGTGTGCTTAAAAATGTGTCCGCGGCATTTCTTGTGCTTTCCATTACTTTTTACATAAGTGAGTTTGCGATGGTAACTACCAGTTCAGGTCAACAGAAATCTAAAGCAAATTGAAACTTGGGTATAATTATTTTCTCGAGGGAAAACGGACCACATGAAAATTATTTTTCACTTCTGACTAGCTGTATAAATTTAATTTAGCAATAAATAGCAATTTTGACAGCTGTATTTTATTTTGGACCTTAAAATGATATGTAATAACACAAAAAATGTCTACCACTATGTTTATGTAATGTATATTATTTATTGGTTTATCAGGATGCCTTGCAGCAGAGAATGGCTCAGCAAGAAAGCGCTGTTCTTCAACTGAAGCAGGAGTTGTTAAGGGCGAACATGGACAAGGATGAACTTCATAACCAAAATGTAAGCTTAATTATATTGTAGAAAGACTAACGCTGGCAATAAATAAGTATTTTTTTATTTATTTTTTGCTCAATCAATCCAATATCTACACAAACCTAGTAGATGGAGAAATGTCCTCACCCCGCCAGGACATTGCATTCTGAAAGGACCGGTCCCTATCAGAATACACTGAACAGCGACTGCAATCTCTGATTGACAGCCATTTTACAGCATGTTTCTATAACAGAAGTCGAATAAATGACATTGGTCAAGCAGGGACGACCAGACACAGTGAAATGTGTCTGGTCCCTGCTGAACTAGGCAAATTTCACTCAGTTAATGGTCAGCTTAACCTGTATAGAAAGCGACTTTAGTAACTACATTGACAAGCAAATCTCTTATTGAGAAAGTTGTCCAGTATAAAATCTGCCTGACCTTGCTGGAACCGCCCTACCTTTAGAATCTGCAGATATCTCCTTGAGAAAACCGACTGATAGATGTGGAAACACCTGTCTGTGATTTGTTCTTTTTTCGTTATAGAAAAGACAAAACGGTTGTTCAAGCAAGGCAAAGATTTTCCAAAACATCGTAAAAGATTGTGGGGCAGATCCACATACATACGCTGAGACCGGCTCAGATGTCAAATACGCTACACCGCTGTAACTTACTTTGAGTTGGTTTGAATCCTCAACGAATTCGCGCCGTAAGTTACGGCGGCGTAGTGCATCTCTCGCGGTGGAATTCAAATTGGGCGGGTAGGGGGCGTGTTTCATTTAAATGAAGCGTGTCCCCGCGCCAAACGAACTGCGCATGCGCCGTCTGTAAAAACTCCCAGGGTGCATTGCTCCAAATGACGTCGCAAGGACGTCATTGTTTTCAACGTGAACGTAAATGGTGTCCAGCCCCATTCACGGACGACTTACGCAAACGGCGTAAAATTTTCAAAATTAGACGCGGGAACGACGGCCATACTTAACATTGAGTACGCCACCATATAGCAGCTTTAACGATACGCCGGAAAAAGCCGTACGGAAACGACGTAAAAAAGTGCGACGGCCGGTCGTACGTTCATGGATCGCCGGAAATAGCTAATTTGCATACTCAACGCGGATTACGACGGGAACGCCACCTAGCGGAGGCCGAAAAATTGCATCTAAGATCCGACGGCGTACGAAGACGTACGCCTGTCGGATCTAACACAGATGCCGTCGTATCTTGTTTTGTGGATACCAAAACAAAGATACAATGCGCCAAATTTTAAATTACGCGGCGTATCAAGAGATACGTCTGCGTAATTTCTTTGAGGATCTGCCCCTGTGCATTTATTAATGCACTGACAATGATTGGAAAAGCTTATTTTTCTCTGATGTTAATGCCACAATGCCTAGAAGCTAGGCCTGAATCTGTATCACTTGTTGTAAGCCATGTATAAGCACCCTTAGGCTAGGTTCGCACTGCTGCGAATTCTATTGCACATTTGAGCCGTTGCGATTTTTCTAATTCGCAAGTCATTTAAATTACATAGTTTAACATTAGTGCCGTTCACATCAAAGGTCCTGTGCCGAGTTTGATCCGTGTGCGATGCAAATTCAGCTCTATAGACTGGCATTCCCTGAAATCGCGGCCGTGATTCGCGGCAAAATTGCAGCCGCGAAATTGCGGTAAAATCGCGATTTTGAATTCGCAGCAGTGTGAACCTAGCCTTAAACACACAGGATGAAAATACTGAAAAAAATGTAACTACTTTTACAGGTGGATTTGCAAAGAAAAATGGAAGAAAGGAGTCAGTTAATTGGGGATTATAAAGTAAGTATATATAATTGTTTGGTGTCTTTTTATTACTATATAGAGCATATAGCAATAACATAAGAAAAAATAAAAAATACCTATCAAACTGAAGCTTATTCTTCTGCAGAAAGAAATCACACAAAAGGATTGGCTTATACAGCAGATGCAGGGGAAACTTTCAGAAGCAAGCTATCAAAAGGTACGTTAGTCTGGTCGACTGTTTCTGGCATTGGGTTACTCGATTATGTTGTCATGTGCTATAGGTTATAATTAACTACCTACTATAAATGATGATAATATTAGGAGTTAATGGATTATAAAAAGAATACACATGGTCAAAAGCTTAATGGGTTTATAAAGGACAATGAATCCCATGGTGAGCCCCAATATCATTATTTTGCTGTAGGAACTATGGAATTTTCTGTAAGTGACCCAAATCACCCCTGCATTTGCAACTGCCCTCTACAGTCTCTACATAACCAGATTGTATGGCCAGTTTCAGGGTGAACCTCTTTCACATACCATATTTCACATCGCTCGGGACCCGGTGCTCATGCCCGGCGGCCGCGATGTCCACCAGGCACGCACGACTGCCCGTGACCACGGCAGGACCGTGGATCTGTGTGTGTAAACACACAGATCCACGTCCTGTCAGAGGTGAGGAGACTGATGGTGTGTTCCTAGTACAGATGAACACAGATGAGTCTCCTCCCCTTGTGAGTCCCCTCCCCCTAGAGTTAGAATCACTTTCTAGGGAACAGAAACTGACACCAGCATAAAAACTGCAATTGGATGAAACCGAACCCTGCTCCAAGTTCTGTAAGGCAGGAGTGTTAACCATTTAGCTGCTGTTCTGTGCAAAGTTGTTAAAACCACAGGCTGTTCTTTTTCTATAACAAATCAGCATCTGTTAAGTTGTCTCATTTCACCACAACAGAGACAATCCTGTTTTTTCTTTATAAATACAAACTTTTAAAAGCACAAGGTGTATCAGATTTTTACTAGTCCCAGGTTCTCCATTTTCTGGCTAATTGATCCTCATTTGTACATATGGCTGGAGTACGTAGGCTGCTAAAAACATGCGAACACCAGATGGTGCGTTCATAAACAGCTGATTAATTATTCATACTTGTTTGTGTATTGCACAAAACTCATCATCAACTTATCGGCCTTTAAAATGTTTTACTATCATTAGCCATTCCAAGTACTTCATCAGATTTACAGTATGTCATACAAAAGTGATCAAAAAGAGCTTTGTAGAAATTGTACGTAAAACATTTAATTGTTGAGCAATAGAAATTGCTTTGTGCATTTTTACATTTTTAAACTGGGATTTCTCTAACAGACAGATTCTCTCTTCCATTATTTTGTTCTTCGTTTGCTATCATAAAGAAAACCCTTTCTGCTGATGAGCAGTGAAGCCTCGTACACACGACCGAGGAACTCGACGGGCGAAACACATCGTTTTCCTCGTCGAGTTCCTTGTTAGGCTGTCGAGGAACTGGACAAGCCAATTTTCTCCATTCCCGTCAAGGAAATAGAGAACATGCTCTCTTTTTGGCTCGTCGAGTTTCTCGACAGTTTCCTCGACGAAAATGTACACACGACCGGTTTCCTCGGCAAAAAAATATCTCCCAGCAAGTTTCTTGCTGGTTTTTGCCGAGAAACTCGGTTGTGTGTACGAGGCCTTAGAGTTTAAAAAGCAGATTACGCTTCACTCATTTACATTTATGGGTTTAGGCTCAAATGTTTTCAGTCACTAGAGAATCTCTGTGCAGCATGTTGTTAAAGTATCCTGTGTGCTGCAGTTTAGCTGTGGTTTCTTATAAGTACAACTTATATTTATAGTACTTCTTGTAACATTGGAGCAAGCTCTGGGACCTGCCATAGTCTTCACCAAACACTGACAGGGATGCATAGAAAAGTAAAGAATTTAGATGTCCTTATAGGTTGCAATAATGCGAACACGCATTGCCCTGTGTAACATTCCTCTGCATGATGCCCCGCAGAGGGGACATTAATCAATGTTCCCTCTTCGACACTGTGTGTCTGCTAGTTCTGCCCATCACTGACAGCTCCACTCACATTCAGGAGCCAGTCAGAGTGGTTCCTGGTCACGTGATGCTAGGACCAGTGGCGGCCCGTCCATTAAGGACACTCGGGGGCCCGCCCCCTCTATCGACGCCACCCCCCCCCCCCCTTATATGATTAATGAATAGATTCATACATACCATTAATCTATCCATGGCCGCCGCAGCCACCCCCTATTCATGCGTCCGGCCCCTTTAAGGGCACCGGGTGCGTGAATTACATTGGCAGTTTTTTTTTTTTTTTTAAGCACCTGATTAGAGCCATAGGCTTCAAAATAGGGTGGACTTGTGGTGCAGAGCATCGTGCTCGGAGCCCACCCAGATGTGTTTGAAAAGCAAATTAATATTCTCTTTTCTAACACTGAATCGCCTCTGCGCCTGTTACCCATTTCCCGATTGTCTGAATGGTCAGGCAATCCTTTTGGACGCCTAAGAGGAGGGGAGGAGACGTACGGCGGAAGCCGCCGGGATCTCAGAAGGGAAGAGGACACAGGAGATGTTGCCAGATGCCCGTCACAGCCTGTCCCCCTGTCCAATGTGCCCACGATCCCTGATGTGCCTGCCGATCCCCGCCACCGATGGGGTAATTGGCACACAGCAGGGGGGGTTTGAGGTGCCGCGGGGGTGGAGTGGTTGTTTGCCGCCCCTCCCAACCAAACAAAAAAACACCAGCCACCACTGGCTATGACTTAGATTAAAGCCCAACTCCAAGCAAACCCACCTCTACCATCATTCTCTCCCACCCATCTTTCCAAGCAATTAGCTTTTCTTGACTGGTGAAGCAAATTATGCTGACCTGAGTCCCCCCACCCAGGTCCCTTGCTGATGCTGTTTCTGCCTACAAGAACCACTAGTCCAGCACCCCACATTAACCCTCACCAGCAGGTTCCTTTCACTCCCCTCCGTCAGACTCCAGCAGTAGTCTTCTGGATCTTGAGAGAATCCCTTTGGTGGACAGTCAATGGAAATTTTCCATGTCATGTTTTCCTGACTCAGGACTCCACCCTCCTGAAGAGACTAATATGCTGCCGGGAAGCATCAGTGGCACAGATATGCTAAGATAAGTTGCTGCAGGAGCAGCTTGTGAACTGTCACATTCTGGACAGAGGAAGTCCAGGATTTCAATAGGCTGAGTAGGTTGCTTCATAGTCAGAAGGCCATACTTTTTAAGTTTTTCATAGGACACTTTGTGGAAAATTCGTGTGTAAGGAATTTTACTTTTAAATGAAAGTACACAAAGAAATTGTTGTGGTCCTTAAACAACTTTTGCAGTGTGTAAGGGTGCATTACCCTTTATATATATATATATATATATATATATATATATATATATATATATATATATATATATACACACACAGTACAGACCAAAAGTTTGGACACACCTTCTCATTCAAAGAGTTTTCTTTATTTTCATGACTATGAAAATTGTAGATTCACACTGAAGGCATCAAAACTATGAATTAACATATGTGGAATTATACATAACAAAAAAGTGTGAAACAACTGAACATATATTTCATATTCTAGGTTCTTCAAACCTTTTGCTTTTGCTTTGCTTTGATTACTGCTTGGCACACTCTTGACATTCTCTTGATGAGCTTCAAGAGGTAGTCACCTGGCGCAGCATCCCATCACTCTCCTTCTTGGTCAAATAGCCCTTACACAGCCTGGAGGTGTGTTTGGGGTCATTGTCCTGTTGAAAAATAAATGATGGTCCAACTAAACGCAAACCGGATGGAATAGCATGCCACTGCAAGATGCTGTGGTAGCCATGCTGGTTCAGTATGCCTTCAATTTTGATTAAATCCCCAACAGTGTCACCAGCAAAGCACCCCCACACCATCACACCTCCTCCTCCATGCTTCACGGTGGGAACCAGGCATGTAGAGTCCATCCATTCACCTTTTCTGCGTCACACAAAGACACGGGGGTTGGAACCAAAGATCTCAAGTTTGGACTCATCAGACCAAAGCACAGATTTCCACTGGTCTAATGTCCATTCCTTGTGTTCTTTAGCCCAAACAAGTCTCTTCTGCTTGTTGCCTTTCTTTAGCAGTGGTTTCCTAGCAAATATTCTACCATGAAGGCCTGATTCACACAGTCTCCTCTTAACAGTTCTAGAGATGTGTCTGCTGCAAAAGGTGGCTACTTTGAAGAACCTAGAATATGAAATCTATTTTCAGTTGTTTCACACTTTTTTGTTATGTATAATTCCACATGTGTTAATTCTTAGTTTTGATGCCTTCAGTGTGAATCTACAATTTTCATAGTCATGAAAATAAAGAAAACTCTTTGATTGAGAAGGTGTGTCCAAACTTTTGGTCTGTACTGTGTGTATGTATGCATGCATGTATGTATGTGTGTATATATATATATATACACATACAATTTATTCATTTATAAAGGATAATGCACCCTTCCACACTGTAACAATGGTTTGAGGACCACAACAACAACTTTGAGGTCCTGTGGGATGTGCTGTAAAAACAACTCTGATCCATGGATGCCCCACTTACAGGACTAAGGCCTCGTACACACGACCGAGAATCTCGTTGTAAATGAAACGTTGTTTTCCTCGACAAGGTTCTTGTCAGGCTTGTCGAGAATCTTGTCAAGCTTTCTTTGCATACACACTGTCAAGACAAAATCTTGTCGTTCTCAAACGCGGTGACGTACAAAACGTATGACGGCACTATAGAGGGGAAGTTCGATTCCACTGGCACAACCTTTGGGGCTGCTTTTGCTAATCTCATGTTACTGCGTGTTAAGTAAAAGTTTGGTAAGAGACGATTCGCGCTTTTCAGTCTGTTACAGCGTGACGAATGTGCTATCTCCATTAGGAACGCTACTTTTACCGAAGGTGCGCTCCCGTCTCTTACTTTATTCTGAGCATGCGTGGGTTTCTAAGCATACACACGAACGTGTTTCTTGTCGTAAACCAGCCCGACGAGAAACACGAAATTGAGACTCCCGACGAGAAAAAAGAGAACGTGGACCAGCGTGGACCAGGTAAGTTCTCTTCACCTCGTTTTAAGGTAAGTATTTCATAATGAGCTAGTATGCGGTGCATACTAGCTCATTATGGCTTTTCCTTTACAGGTGTAAAAAAAAAAAAATAACAGGGTATACAACCGCTTTAACTATCCTTCTACATAGGTTTGGTGGATTCAACAGCAATTGTAATGTGAATAGTAAGCTTTAGTCACTGTAATAGTTCTACTTTTAAGGCCATTCATTTAAAAAAAAGAACTAAAGCAATTTCACATTGGCGACAAAAAGGCAGTAAAAACAAGTGGTTGATCTGCGCTTTTTTAACCCCTCCAACCACGCACCTATTGTAAATCCCAACATTGCAGCCAGGCAGTGGCAACTGGCAACTTGGCTTCCTGAGTTTGACATGCAGCGTCACCCGTTGGGGTCAATGGAACTGTGACACAACCGTGAACGGATGACAAGTCCCTCTCTGCTCACTGAGCAGGGAGGGGCTTGTGCAGCACGGCTGTCTCCTATGGAGAGATCTGATGACAACGGACAGCATGTCCGTTTTCATTAGATCTCATCCGATCCGCCTTGGACGGATGGCGACGTATTGCCATCCGTCTGATTTTATCGGATCGGGTCTGATGTCAGCGGACATGTCTCCGCTGACTTCCGACACTCCATAGAAATATATGGAGCAGCCGTTCAGGTCCGCCGACAAATATGACAGGCGGACCTGAACGGCCCAACTGTGTGAAAGGGGCCTAAAGCCTAAATTATCGAATGATCGTCCGTTTTTTTTTTTTTTTGCATGCTAGTCTCCATATGGAAAACAAATAGGTTACTAAAGTACAAAAATTCTTGTAAGACAGAATACAAATTGGGAAGTGATGTAATGTATTGTATTTGTATTGTATTTTCGGACGAATACTGTACTGATTAGATGAAAATTGTATGATCTGGTATCATACGAGAAAAATTTTCACGTTTGTCCCTTTGGAAAATTTTCAGATGAAAGCTGTGTAGTAACGATCCGATTATCATACGATCACTTTGAAAGCAGTATTTTTTGTATGATATTCTGTTTGTGTGTACGGGACTTTAGCTCTCAGTTGGTATAACAAAAATTATGTAACCAAGCTCTTGCGATCACAAATTAAAATTATTACAAATATTGCTTATAATTACAGTGGGTCCATCTTAGGCCATACAGTACAAGTGCCTTGAAAAAGTATTCATACCTCTTGAAATTTTCCACATTTTGTCATGTTACAACCAAAAAATAAATTAATTTTATTGGGATTTTACATGATATACCAACACAAAGTGGCACACAATTGTGGAAGAAAAATTATAAATGGTTTTCAATTTTTTTTACAAATAATCTGAAAAGTGTGGCGTGCTTTTGTATTCAGATCCCTTTACTCCGATACCCCTAATTAAAATCTAGTGGAGCCAATTGCCTTCAGAAGTCACCTAATTAGTAAATAGAGTCCACCTGTGTGTAATTTAATCTCAGTATAAATACAGCTGTTCTGTGAAGCCCTCAGAGGAAGCTGTTCTGTGAAGCCTGTAAAAATGCCTCTATGTTAGCCTAAGTGATTATGCACACAAGGTATTTACAGCCATATTAAAAGAGAATTTACAGGCTGGAAAAAAAAAAAAAAAATTCTAGCACATTCAGGAGAGGAGCTGAAGAGCAGAAAAAAGCTAGATGTGCCTTGAGGTGTCTAGCATTTGGTTGTTAAAGTGGTTGTTAAGCCATTCTAACCTGTATACACCATCAGCACTGCCTCCTATTGCAGTATCCCCCTCTGTGTGTGATTTATAAAAATAAATGCTGCAAATACCTAATTTCACTGCCGAGATTGCGATCAACTGACTGGCCAGCTTTCTCCTTTCCTCCTCTGAAAGATGCAGTGGGCGGGGCTGAGGTTCCTCTGCTGATGTCAGTCTGGAGGGGAGGAGGAGAGGAGGAGAGATCTGGCTGGAGGGGCGGCTCACACACAGACAGAGAGGGGAGGAGGACACAGGAGCAGAGAGGAGAGCAGATAGCAGGCTGCTGATGACAGAGGCACGTAAATTGACCACGGTGTCAGGGCTCAGCAGCCATGATACACCGTGGTCAGTTTACAGAGGGGTGGGGAGAAACTGGTAGGATCAGACAGGTTTTTTAGGTTTTACAGGGGACCAAATGACACAGGACAAGCACTGTGTCACATGATTTAAAGGCGACAATATTTTTTTTTTTGGGGGGGGGGGGTTAACAAACGCTTTGAATGCATTCCAATGGCTGGAATAAATTATTATTGTGGCCAATGGAATCCATTAAGTCAGATGGATATTCCGATCGTGTGTAGCTCCATCAGAGTTTTTTCATTGTATATTTCGTCTGAGTTTAGATATAGAACATGTTCTATTTTACTCCGATGGAATTCCGTCAGAATTCCAATGTGATTTGGCCGGGTAAAAGCCTGATCGTGTGTACAATACATTAGCAGCATACTCTTTACAATAAGACAAAGAAAAATACATGAAAGTAGCCAGAGGTCCTGTTTATAGAAGCCTGATCCACTGGGATTTGTTTTGGAGCAGCTCATTTATTAGAATGGGCTGCCCAGTGCACCACAATGAGCCAAAAAACATACATGTAGCACACATAAGTGTGCGCTGGGAAGGATGAATGACACTCCACTTTACCAAGGCACGTAACAGGTGTTATCCTTAAGCTGGGTACAGTTCGTTCAACATAGCATGCTGAAGGTGAAAAAAACAGATCGCTGTACTAACACAGCCAATGTTGGTGCAGCAATACCGCCCACTGTGCCTTTGTGTTCTGACAGAGAGGGACTGCCCCTCACCAGAACACACTGTCAGCACTAATCGGCTGCTGGTTTTCCAGCATGCCCATTCAACAAGCCGATTGTGAGACTAGTTTCTGTGAGATAGGCAGCTGTACACATGTACCGAATATTCAGATTGTGTGTACCCAGCTTAGGCTGCATTCACACCTGAGCGTCGGTCGTTCGGTCGTTTTTTTCGTCGTTTTTTTCCGGCGTTTTGTCGCGTGTATTCATGCTTATTTGCGCGTTTGCATACAGCGTTGTCCGACGTTTTTGTACTTCGACGTTTTTTATTTTAGCCAATAGGAAAAATTATCATCTTTTCATCACTTGTTGCTATGTTGGTCGATTTTTTTAATCTTCTGCCTGGGTGAAAAGTTCTATTGATTAAAGCGACAAAACGCCCGTAGCAAACGCTCGTTGTCGCGCAAGTCGCTTGAATCAAAAAAGGGTCCGGAACTTGTTTGAGCTACAGGCTTTTCGCGTTCGGCGTGGAGATGTGAACCATCTCCATAGAGAATAATGTTATTTTTCCCCTCTAGCGTCTTTGAGCGTCGCGTTTCAGGCGACAAAACGCCTAGGTGTGAATGCAGCCTTAGAAAGCTTCATGTGTTGGGTTGGTATCTACCACAGGTATTTATATTATAGCACTATCCATTTACTGCATACGCCCTCAAGGAGCTCACAACCCAAGGTCCCTAATTTACAGATACTAGGGCCAGTTTTTGAAGGAGCCAATTACCCTAACAGCATGTCTTTGGAGTATGAGAGAAAAGCAGAATACCCAGCGAAAATCCAGGCAAGCACAACTGAGGACCCCAGAATTGCTAACCACTGAGTTGCATACTTCCCATTTTCCGAGATGGGAACGAGGGCATGTAGGCATAGCCATTGCCACGTCTCTCTTAAAGGAGAATTATACAAAAAAAATGATTGGTTAAGACGACTGGTTTTACCAATAATATTCCTTTATACTGGCTTTTGAAATTTTGCAAATGCAGTAATTTAAAAATCGGGTGAAACTTTTAGCACTGTAAAACACGTTTTGATAGATAAATAGTGCATTTTATATACAACCATAAAGCTCATTCCAAAATGAGGAGGAAGGAGGAACAGAGGCACTTTGTTCCAAATCAGGGACAGTCCCTCCGAAAATGGGACAGTCCCTCCAAATCCGGGACAGTCCCTCAAAATCTGGGACAGTCCCTCAAAATCCGGGACAGTTGGGAGCTATTTAGTTGCTGTGTCACAGCTGAATAGAATAATTGTGTTCACATTTCTTCCTTTAGCCTTTATATGAAGATATCACTCACAATATACTGGGGGATGTTTATCCTGTTGTAAGGCAAAGCAATGCTAAGCAGGAGCAGTGAGACATAATTATTAAGGTTACAGCCTGAGCCATAAATTCCTTAATTCTTTGGCTGCTCTAAAGACGTATTTGTGACTGAATCCTGACCCTGACTACTTATTAATTATGCATCTGTATAGAGTAGAAAACTGTTTTCTCTTCACTGTTAAATCTGTTATTGAATTTTTAAACGACATCCAGCCTGATTTGCAACAAATTTTGTCGCTTATTTGCTTGATAAGTACCCATCAGTAGATCCAGTGCCAAATTAGATGAGAAATAGTAAAATTAGGATATAATCCAGCTAACGAAGTGACTAGTGCAATGGAACCCATGGTGTGACCCTCATTTACTTCTATTGGAGGTTCCTGGTGCACAATTATGTCATCATTGTTAGCAGAATTCAGCCATGACGTTTTCTGGAAATATAGTTTAAGAAAGAATCATTTATCTGTATTAGTCATCATTTTTCTCTTTACTGTTTATAGGGCAGCAATTACATCAGCCACCCAGCACAGACTAATGGCTTCTTGCAGCCCAGTGGCAAAGGTCCTGTGCGTGACCAGATACCACAGAGGACGGTGAGTACAATTCTATTATATGGTAAATAACGCTCATGGTTTAACCACTTCAGCTCCTGCACCTGTAAATATGTTATATCACATTTTATCATATTTCTAGTACAAAGCATTGGCAAGTTATTTACAATAAAAATATAGGGCATTTTTATAATTTTTTTTATTTTTCTAGTGAAAAAGTAGTACTACAAAAATAAACAAATACAAATAACAAATTTGAAAACATTTACATAGAATGATAAATTAATAAAAGTAAATTAATGGTAACTGGTAGGGTTGTCCTGATACCACTTTTTTAAGACCAATACCAGAGGTGGCACTGATTAAGCATTACTGATAGGTGGCACTGACTGATAGGTGGCATGCACTGATGGATAGGCACAGATTGGTGGCACTGATTGGCTGGCATTGAGTGATGAGCACTGATAGGTGCCACTGATTATGCAGCACTGATGAGCACTAATAGGTGGCGCACACTTATGGCTGGGCACGATAGGTGGCATGCACTGATTGACACTGATAGGTGGCATGCACTGATGAGCGCTGATATGTGGCACACACTGATGGCTGGCAGTGGCACTGGCTGGATGGGCACTGATGGATGGCTGGCACTTATAGGCAGGAGACTGAGGAGAGGATTTATTTTTCTATGCTGCCTCTGCGACACCCATCTTGGTACACCCTGCACTCGGCCTCAATAAAGCAGCAGCAGCAGACATCTTGTTACACCCAGCCCGAACTACATGGGCTGGGTGTAACAAGATGTCCGCTGCTGGCATACTGTGGCCGAGTGCAGGGTGTACCAAGATGGGCGTCGCAGATTTTCAACCACTGACAGTGTACCGGTGTTGTAAAAAAAACCTTGACTCATGCCGAAGCTCTACTGCATCACTTCCTGTGCGGCTACGTCACAAAATAGCTAATTGCGGGGCTCCACCGGTCACCCAGGGGTTGCATTTGATGGGCACAAGTGGCTGCATATACTGGGCACAAGTGGCTGCATATACTGGGCACAAGTGGCTGCATATACTGGGCACAAGTGGCTGCATATACTGGGCACAAGTGGCTGCATTTGACTGGCACAGTGGCTGCATTTAACTGACACAGTGAGGCTGCAATTGATTGGGGGGGTGGGGGGTTTCAGTATTTTTTTGTTTGTTTGCGCCAAGCACCAGCCGCCACTGTCACTCGACCTCAGTCCCATTGATATACACAGTGCTAAGTTTCAAGGGGCCCGCCCCCCTTCTCCAGAGCAGGCTAGGGGCGGGGCTGGAGACGGTGCTGCCAATGATGTAATTAAGCAATTTGCACCACCCGCCCGCTCAAGTCTATTATTTTCCACTGCACATGCGCGGTATAGGTGCGGTGAAGCGCATGCACAGTGGAGCCCCGCAATCAGCTGTTTTATGACGTAGCGGCACAGGAAGTGATGTGGTCGAACTTCTGCAATAATGAAGGCTTGTTTTACTATACCGGCAACGCCTGAGGACTCTACTTCGCCCTCCCAGGCATCGGCAAAGGTGTCGGGAGCATTACTAGTATCGGTGTCGGGACAACCCTAGTAACTGGTGCTGAATATGGAGTTATTGGAAGAACTATTATTTTAAACATTTTTGCTACACTATAGGTTTGCTAGAATTGCCAATTTGTGCAGGTCAAAGTACAAACCTTTTATCTGCACATAATCACCAAACATAACACATTGTTCTGATGTATTCACGAATGATGCCTGCAAACACTGCTTGCAAACTTCATCCACTCTGTTAGAGCAAGCTAATGCCTAGTACACACGAGAGGATTTTGATCCGATAGAGTGTACACACCATCTGATCGAAATCCGCGCCGAATTCCCATCGCAATGACGTGTCGCGCCGTCGCCGCAATGATGACGCGGCGACGTGCGCGACGCTGTCATATAAGGAATTCCACGCATGCGTCGAATCATTACGACGCATGCGAGGGATGGGTTCGGACGGATCGATCCGGTGAGTCTGTACAGACCACCGGATCGATCCACTGGAGCCGATTCCAGCGGATAGATTTCTTAGCATGCTAAGAAATTTTTATCCGCTGGAAATCGGTCGGCCCGAAATATATCCGCGGATAAATATCCGCTGGATCGTACACACCAGCGGATCTATCCGCTGAAACCGATCCGCGGATCAATTTCAGCGGATCGATCCTCTCGTGTGTACGGGGCCTTAGATGTCAAACTTGGCATTCAGATCCTGTCAAATTAATTTGTAGAGCTAATGTGGAAGGGTGGGGGGTCTTGGATGCACAGGCTATAAAGTTTTTAGATGATTTTAATTCCTAATTTTACATTATTAAACATTGCTATCTAATCTGAAAAATCAAGCAATTATAAAATAAGTTATGTATATTTGTTTTTTTTCCCCATGCTTTTTGTCATATTTCTCAAAACTATATTTTTTGTACTTAACTCTAACCACCGGAGGGCAAACCTGCATGTTTGTTAAAGCAAAACTTCACTGAAAAATTAAGTTCCACTCTTTGTCCTCCTCTTCTACTTTGGGAGCGGTAGTTTTGACAGGAGTACTGTGTATCCCAAGAAATGTATCATTGTAGTATGCTGCAGAACTATTTGTGTACCCTTCGACTTGAATTTCTCATTTGATCATTTAACAAATGGATAACAGTGACACCTACTGGTCAGAAGCATTTAATCCAAAATGCTAATAGGAACAATGCAAAAAATAGATAGTTCAAACTTCACTGTCTAATTCATTTTATACAGCACAGTACATAACATCATAAAACTACAAAATATTAATTTTAAAACTGAAATACAGAGAGGTATGGTAGTGTCTGTTTTCTTATAAGTCTAGAAAAGCAAGTTACGACTATGGCTCTATACAATGATTATATATTTTTATGTCATTGCTTAGACCAGGCTAAATTAAAAAAGAATATGCTCTCTGTAATTTCATTTTAAGTTTAATGCTTTTTCTCTGTCGGAATTGCATACAGACGATCGGAATTTCTGACAAGAACTTTTCCCGTCTGAAAAATTAAGAACCAGCTCTCAATTTTTTCATGGCGGAAATTCAGATGGAGCCTACACACTGTCGGAATTTTAGACCAAAATCTCACATCGGACTTTTCTTGTCGGCAAAACACTTTCACTTTGTATGCAATCAGGCAGGGCCTTGCACTACATAGTTGAAGGTAAATCTGAAAAAAAAAATTGTATAATGTATGTCCAGATGTCCAGAAATGTCTGTATTACTCGCTGTTGCACCCAGACAGGAATGTAACAATGCTTACAATACTGTACTGTAGTGTCTTACAGAGATGATTGTAAAAATATTATTTTAGTAAAGGACAACAGTGCAAGAATATATTTTACAGAAGAAAGGGATTACAAAACAGACAATAAGCAATAGCAAAATATACAGGATTAACCACTTGCCGACTGGCGCATGTATATATATGTCGGCAGAATGGCACGGCTGCGTAAAGGGATGTACCTGTACGTCCCTTGAATTTGCCACTGGCCCACGCCCCCCGCCTCAAGCTCGGTGAGCGTGCCCGTGGGTCCCGCAGACTCGATGTCCTCCGGGTGCTCGTGATCGTCTCACGGAGAGGCAGAACGGGGAGATTCCTATGTAAACAAGGAATTTCTCTGTTCTGCCTAGTGACAGGACAGTGATCTACTGCTCCCTGTCATCGTGTCACTCATATCCCAACCCCCCACAGTTAGAATCACTCCCTAGGACACACTTAACCCCTTCCTCGCTCCCTAGTTGTTAACCCCTTCCCTGCCATTGTCATTTACACAGTAATCAGTGCATTTTTATATCCCTGATCGCTGTATAAATGACAATGGTCCCAAAATAGCATCAAAAGTGTCCAATATGTCCGCCATAATGTCGTAGTCATGATATAAGAGTAGCGTCATGTCACAATAAAAGTGTAGAAATATGGTTACATTTAATGAAGGTACAACATTTAGCAACTTATTGCTGCACTTAGAGGCGCCTCTCTTCTCTTTTATACCCTGTAAAAAAAATGCTTTGATATACAAGTGCTTTGGATTACAGGCATGTTTCTGGAACTAATTATGCTCGCAAACCAAGGTTTTACTGTACGCTTATTGCGATTTTTTTTTTTACCAATAATATGTAGAAGAATACATATCGACCTAAACTAAGGAAAAAAATCTTTTTTTTTTTTATATATATTTTTTGGGGGATATTTCTTATAGCAAAAAGTAAAAAAAACGTTTTTTTCAAAATTGTCGCTCTTTTTTTGTTTATAGCGCAAAAAATAAAAACCGCAGAGGTGCTCAAATACCACCAAAAGAAGGCTCTATTTGTGGGAAAAAAGGACATCAATTTTGTTTGGGTGCCACATCGCACGACCGCGCAATTGTCAGTTAAAGCGACTCAGTGCGAATCGCAAAAATCATTGGGCAGCCAAATTCTCCGGGGGTTAAGTGGTTAAGAGTGAAAAATAAAGTATAGTTCGCCTAGTCTTTGGTTCTGTGCAGAGCCCAATTTGCTTGCAGAGTCTGAACTGCTCACATAAAGGACTCTTGGCATTCCTTCGGACTTCTGATGGTAAACAAGAGCTCTAATGCAGCCATTATTTCTGGTCCCTGGAGAGTGCCTTTTATAATTAATACACCCACACAAAGGGGCAGATCCACGTAGAAGTTACGACGGCGTATCTATTGATACGCCGCGTAATTTCTAGGTTGCTCCGGCGTATCTTTGTTTTGTATCCACAAAACAAGATATGCCTGAAGCTGGGCTAGATCCAACTGGCGTACGTCTTAGTACGCCGTCGGATCTAAGGTGCATATTTACGCTGGCCGCTAGGTGGTGCTTCCGTCGATTTCCTCGCCGAGTATGCAAATTAGCTAGATACGCCAATCCACAAACGTTCGTCCGGCCGGCGCATTTTTTTACGTAGTTTCCGTAAGGCTTTTTTCGGCGTAACGTTACCCCTGCTATATGAGGCGTACTCAATGTTAAGTATGGACGTTGGGCCAGCGTCGAATTTTACGTTGTTTGCGTAAAACGTTCGCAAATAGGGCTTTGCGTAGAATTACATTCACGTCAAAAGCATTGGCTTGTTGCGGGTTCATTTGGAGCATGCGCACTGGGAAACCCCCACGGACGGCGCATGCGCCGTTAAAAAAAAACGTAATTTACGTCAGGTCAAGACGTATTATCATAAAACACGCCCCCATCTCATCCATTTGAATTGCGCGTCCTTATGCCGACACAGTTACGCTACGCCGCCGTAACTTACGGCGCAAATTCTTTCAGGATACTGAAAATACGCTGAAAGTTACGGCGGCGTAGTGTATCTGAGATACGCTACGCCGGACGGAAAAATGCGCGGAGGTACGTGGATCTGGCCCAAAGAGTCTAAAGTGATATGCTGAAGGGACTGGAGAGTATTTTATTATACTTCGGTGGACATTCTCTTACTGCCAACTATTCAAATACATCAATATTCCCATCTAACATGTTTTCACAATCCGACAACCAACATAATATTGCACAGAATAAAATTACAATTTGTCGAGTACCAAATATGATCTGAGTATTATGGATGTTTACCTTAGGAGCGTGAATGTGTTCCACCAGCTGTCTGGACCTTATTTGGCATCTGGTAGTATCTTCCCAAATATCAGTGTAACCACTTTTTCTAAAGGTGACTTCATCACAATATTTATTTATATATACACAGAGTTTATATGCTTGTCCTTTCTTTTTATGCGCAGGCTAACGATCTTCAACTTGTCCGTGATGCTCTGCGCAGCCTGAGAAACAGCTTTAGTGGTCATGACCCTCAGCATCACACTATAGATAGTCTAGAGCAAGGGATAGCTAGTCTGATGGACAGACTGCATGCCATCGAGACTCAGAGGAGGCATGACAGGAAGGTAAGGATAAAAGAGTTTTATATTATAAAAGAAAAAACTTTTTTTGCAGCAGCACAATGGAAAAAATGTGGTGCATCTCTTAAGCCTCGTACACACGACTGGTTTTCCTGCCAGGAAAACTGCCAGGAGAGCCTTTGGCTGGGAAAACCGGCCGTGTGTATGCTCTCTATTTTCCCGGTTTTAAACCCGGCAGTTTTCCTAAGGGGAAACGCTGCGAGGGAACATACACACGGCCGGGATTCCCGGCCAAAGCTCTCCCCGCAGTTTTCCCGACAGGAATCCCGGCTGTGTGTACACGGGGAAACTTACCGAGCAGGTTCTCGGTTTTCCCGTCGGGATTCCCGGCAGACTTTATACCGCCTGGAATCCCTGTCATGTGTACAGGGCTTGACAGAGAAACTTTACTTAATGTACTATACAATGGTTTGTACCATCTTGCTTTTATAATGCAATTTTTATTGTTTTACTGCATGTCCTACCTATCTTATCTCCTGCTGCAGTTTGTTGTTTTTCCATTTATCAGATGTGTACAAATCTTTTATAAAGAGAACGATATAAAAAAAGAGAAAACTGTAACAGTACACTTTTATTTTTAGCAGAGTTCCAAGCTAAAATGAAACTAGCTCTAGAACAATTGAGCACCCCACCCCCCTCATTTTTGGATATCCATTTTTTTTGTACCTTTTCTTATATTTCTCCAGCTGGACTTCCGTCCTACCTCACGGCAGCGAGGTACGTCATCTGTGTATCTGCATCGGCTCCTCCTCTTTTTCCCCCCTGCTGCCTTCTGGGACCTGTGGGTGACCCAGAAGATGACAAGGCCATTTAGAAAGCACAGCGCATATCTTGCTCTTGCGTAGTAGGAAAGCGGCTGTAAAGCCTGAAGGCTCCACTGATGGTTTCCCTTATGCCGCGTACACACGATCGGTTCGTCTGATGAAAACGGCCTGATGGACGGTTTTCATCAGACGAACCGATCCAGTGTGGGCCCCATCAGTTTTTTTCCCATCGGTGAAAAAACGTAGAACCTGTTTTAAAATTATCTGATGGTTAAAAAACCGATAGAAAAAAATGATCGTCTGTGGGGAAATCCATTGGTAAAAATCAACGCATGCTCAGAATCAAGTCGACGCATGCTCGGAAGCATTGAACTTCATTTTTCTCAGCACGTCGTTGTGTTTTACGTCACCGCATTCTGACACGATCAGTGTTTTAACTGATGGTGTGTAGGCAAGACTGATGAAAGTCAGCTTCATCGGATATCTGATGAAAAAATCCATCAGACCGTTTTCATCGGATGAACCAATTGTGTGTACAGGGCATTACAGTGAGGGAAAAAATATTTGATGTTGATTTTGTACATTTGCCCACTGACAAAGAATTGATCAGCCTATAATTTTAAAGGTAGGTTTATTTTAACAGCGAGAGACAGAATAAATCCTTAAAAATAACATTTTAAAAGAGTTATAAATCGATTTGCATTTTAATGTATGAAATAAGTATTTGACCCCTTCACAAAATATGACAGTACTTGGTGGCAAAACCCTTGTTGGCAATTTACAGAGGTCAGACGATTCTTGTAGTTGGCCACCAGGTTTGCACACATCTCAGGAGGGATTTTGTCCCACTCCTCTTTGCAGATCCTTTCCAAGTCATTAAGGTTTCGAGGCTGACATTTGGTAAACTCAGCCCTTCAGCTCCTCCACATATTTTCTATGGGATTAAGGTCCGGAGACTGGCTGGGCCACTCCAGGACCTTAATGTGCTTCTTCTTGAGACACTCTTTTGTTGCCTTGGCTGTGTTTTTTGGGTCAATGTCATGCTGGGATACCCATCCACGACCCTTTTTCAATGCCCTGGCTGAGGGAAGGAGGTTCTCACCCAATATTTGGCGGTAAATGGCCCCATCCATCGTCCCTTTGATGCAGTGAAGTTGTCCTGTCCCCTTAGCAGAAAAGCATTCTCGAATAATGTTTCCATCTCCATGTTTGATGGTGAAGATGGTGTTCTTGGGGTCATAGGGCAGCATTCCTCCTCCTCCAAACAAGGTGAGTTGAGTTGATGCCAAGGAGCTCGACCACAACACTTTCACCCAGTTCTCCTCTGAATCATTCAGATGTTCATTAGCAACTGTTGTCACCCTCTCACCAAGCTTCTTGGCGACGGTCTTGTAGCCCAATCCATCCTTGTGTAGGTCTATAATCTTGTCCCCGATATCATTGGACAGCTCTTTGGCCTTGGCCATGGTGGAGAGATTGAAATCTGATCGATTGCTTCTGTGGACAGGTGTCTTTTGTACAGGTAACAAGATGAGATTTGGTGCACTCCCTTTAAGAGAGTGCTCCTAATGTCAGCTTGTTACCTGTATAGAATACACCTGTGAGACAGAAATCTTTCTGATTGATAGGGAATCAAATACTTATTTCACTAATTAAAATGCAAATCAATTTATAACTATTTTGAAATGTGTTTTTCTGGATATTTTTTTGTTATTCTGTCTCTCACTGTTAAAATAAACCTACCATTAAAATTATAGACTGATAATTTCTTTGTCAGCAGGTAAATGTACAAAATCAGCAGGGTATCAAATACTTTTTTCCCTCACTATAGTTGCAACGCCGGCACCTGCACCCGAGCCAATGGTGCTTTGAAAAAGTATTTAAAAAGTAAAAGGTATTTATACCCCTTGAAATTTTCCACATTTTGTTACAACCAAAAAACGTAAATGTTTTTCTTGGGGGGGATTTTATTTGATAGACCAACACAAAGTGGCACATAATTGTGAAGTGAAAGAAAATGATAAATGGTTTTCAGAATTTTTTACAAATAAATATCTGAAAAGTGTGGTGTGTATTTGTATTCAACCCCCTTTACTCTGATACCCCTGACTAGAATCTAGTGGAGCCGACTGCCTTCAGAAGTCACCTAATTGGTAAATAGAGTCCACCTGTTTGTAATTTAATCTCTGTATAAATACAGCTGTTCTGTGAAGCCCTCAGAGGATTGTTAGAGAACCTTAGTGAACAAACAGCATCATAAAGGCCAAAGAATACACCAGACAGATCAGGGATAAAGTTGTGGAGAAGTTTGAAGCAGGGTTAGGTTCTAAAATAATATCCCAAGAATTGAACATTTCACAGAGCACTGTTCAATCCATCATCTGAAAATGGAAAGAGTATGGCACAACTGCAAACCTACCAAGACATGGCCGTCCACCTAAACTGACAGGTCGGGCAATGAGAGCATTAATCAGAGAATCAGCCAAGAGACCCATGGTAACTCTGGAGGAACTGCAGAGATCCACAGCTCAGGTGGGCGAATCTGTCCACAGGACAACTATTAGTCGTGCACTTCACAAATATGGACTTTATGGAAGAGTGTCAAGAAGAAAGCCAGTGTTCCAAGAAAGCCATAAGAAGTCCTGTTTGCAGTTTGTGAGAAGCCATGTGGGGGACACAGCAAGCATGTGGAAGAAGGTGTTCTGGTCAGATGAGACCAAAATTTTACTTTTTGGCCTAAAAGCAAAATGATATGTGTGGTGGAAAACAAACACTGCACATCACCCTGAACACTCCATCCCCACCGTGAAACATGGACAGCATCATATTGTGGGGATGCTTTTCTCCAGCAGGGACAGGGAAGCTGGTAAGGGTTGATGGGAAGATGGATGGAGTCAAAAACGGGGCAATCTTAGCAGGACAAAGACCCTAAACATACAGCCAGAGCTACAATGGAATGGTTTAACTCAAAGCATGTTCATGTGTTAGAATGGCCCAGTTAAAGTCCAGACCTAAATCCAATTAAGAATCTGTGGCAAGACTTGAAAATTGCTGTTCACTGGCGCTCTCCATCCAATATGACAGAGCTTGAGCTATTTTGCAATGAAGAATGGGCAAACATTTCATTTTCTAGATGTGCAAAGCTGGTAGAGACATCCCCAAAAAGACTTGTAGCTGTTATTGCAGAGAAAGGAGGTTCTTCAAAGTATTGACTTAGGGGGGCTGAATACAAATGCACACCACACTTTTCAGATACTTATTTGTAAATAAATTTGAAAGCCATTTATCATTTTCCTCCCACTTCACAATTATGAGCCACATAATTCAGTCTATCACAAAAAACTCCAACAAAATACTTTTATGTTTTTGGTTGTAACATGACAAAATGTGGAAAATTTCAAGGGGTATGAATACTTTTTCAAGGCTCTGTAAGTGTCCTTATATTAAAAGTCAGCAGCTACATTATTTATAGCTGTTGACTTTTTTTTAGAGGCTTTAAGGAGAATTCCAGACTAAACCTAACTAGTTATAAAAAATTTCCCTCCCCCTCCTAACACCTATGCTAACTAACCTGTGTAAAAAAATATGTGTATACTTGCCTGGTTCGGTCACGTCATCCGGCTCCCCTATGTCAGTCAGCGGCTGCAGAAGAAAGGAGGGAGTGGCAACAACGGATCAGTCATAGGAGCCTATGAGTGACGTCTTTGCTCCACGCTTTACCAGCCATTGCTGAGTGCTCTCTCCTCTTCCCTGTATTCACTGCTGGCTGACACAGGGGATCTTCGGACTAAACCGGAGGGGGGGAAAATAGGAGCATTTGTAAGACTAGTTAGGTTTAGCCTGGAATTCTATTTTAATTTAGTAGGCATTATATTGGAGGGATTGGAATATCTGAATGAGCAAAAACTTACCTGTCCACTGTAATAACCCAGCATTGGGTTATGGAGCTTACAGCAACTTTTCATTCTTGGTGCAGATGTTACATAGTTACATAGTATATGTCAGTATTGCCTTGTATATCCCTGTATGTTGTGGTCGTTCAGGTGCTTATCTAATAGTTTGACTAATTAATGATGATGTCAGCTCTCTGGTAAAAACTGGAATTAGGAAGCTTTAGGGATCATCTTGTTAAAGCGGATCTCCACCCTAAATAAAACATAATCTCAAACTTAATAATGCTCCTGAACAATGCTGTATCCGATATGTGCATCTAAAAAAACGTTTACTGTACCTTATAACCAAGATAGGCTTCCGGTCTGCAGACATCGGGTTTCCGTCGGGTTTTCCATTCTTTCCTGTCCCGCGCAGTGTCTTCTGGGAGCTTGTGTCATAGCTCCCTTGTTATCATATTTGGCCCGTGTTAGAGGAAACATCGCGCGACTTCGTCCAGCAGGAAGTGACGCGCGATCTAAACAATGGAAGGAGGGCGGGCATTTGAAATCTCTCCATTAGACAGATCCACCGCAACAAGGAAGTGCCGAGCTGTGGGCTTATGCCCACAGTTAAAATGGAGCAGGAACCGGATGGAGGAATATAAGTTGTTATTTGCCACTGTATAGCAGCGGAGCGGCCGGGGGAGACAGTACATGTGAGTAGCGCTAATTCGGGTCATTATACTTTTAAAGAGCCATTTTAAAAAAAAACGTTTTTGGGGTGGGAGATCCGCTTTAAGGCAGACAGGAAAACATTTGCTCATTTTGTTATGATCACTAAACCAACATAAGGCCTTACTAAAGGACCCTGTTAAAAATGGATATCTGTTGGTCAGCCCTGTGGTCTATTCATTCATAAAATGTAGGCCATGGAGTTGAGCCTGTGGTCTTTCACAGAGTTTTCTCTACGACTCATGTGATCAGGCTCTCCTCTCAGTTTCTTTCCCCTTAGGCCCCTTTCACACGATCGGCCCGCTCAGATCCGCCTGTCTGTTTTTCAGGCGGATCCGAGCAGGCCATTAATGGACTTCTATGGGATATCAGCAATATCAGCAGAGATGTGTCCGCTGACAACTGCCTGCCATCCGATCTGACAAGATAATATAAATATATATGTATGTGTGTCTGTATATATACCATATCTACTCGAGTATAAGCCAAGTTTTTCAGCACATTTTTTGGTGCTGAAAATGCCCCCCTCGCTTATACTCGAGTCACCTTTTTGTGTCTGATCTCCCGGAATTTGGGGACCCGGTATCGGTCGGCCGTAGGTCCCCTGGACCCCAAACTTGGCACAGATATAGCCCTACCTTCCTCTACAAGTGTGCAAAGTTTGTTGTCCGGGGGACCTACGGCCAGGGAGCACCGATTGTTTAAAGTCGGGCACCCCTTCCATAGACTCCCATGTTAAACGGTAATTTCTCCGGTAACTTTGGGGACCCGGTGCTTAGCACACATGTGAGGCACAGTGAGACATGGGCACAGTGAGGCATGGGCACAGTGAGGCATGCACATGGACACAGTGAGGCATGCAGATGGACACCCTAGGCTTATACTCGAGTCAATAAGTTTTCCCGTTTTTGTGGTAAAATTAGGTGCCTCGGCTTATAGTCGGGTCGGCTTATACTTGAATGTGTATGTGTGTGTATATATATATATATATATATATATATATATATATATACATTTATACACAGTGGGGAGAACAAGTATTTGATACACTGCCGATTTTGCAGGTTTTCCTACTTACAAAGCATGTAGAGGTCTGTAATTTTTATCATAGGTACTCTTCAACTGTGAGAGACGGAATCTAAAAATCCAGAAAATTATATTGTATGATTTTTAAGTAATTAATTAGCATTTTATTGCATGACATATGTATTTGATTCATCAGAAAAGCAGAAATTTATATTTGGTACAGAAACTTTTGTTTGCAATTACATATATCATATGTTTCCTGTAGTTCTTGACCAGGTTTGCACACACTGCACACACTGCAGCGGGGATTTTGACCCACTCCTTCATACAGAGCTTCTTCAGATCCTTCAAGTTTCGGGGCTATCGCTGGGCAATATGGACTTTCAGCTCCCTCCAAAGATTTTCTATTGAGTTTAAGTCTGGAGACTGGCTAGGCCACTCCAGGGCCTTAAGATTCTTCTTACGAAGCCACTCCTTAGTTGCCCTGGCTGTGTGTTCCGGGTCATTGCTGTAAGACCCAGCCACGACCCATCTTCAATGCTCCTACTGAGGGAAGGAGGCTGTTTGCCAAGATCTCGGGATACATGGCCCCATCCATCCTCCCCTCAATACAGTAAAGTCGTCCTGTCCCCTTTGCAGAAAAGCATCCCCCAAAGAATGATGTTTCCACCTCGATGCTTCATAGTTGGGATGGTGTTCTTGGGGTTGTTCTCATCCTTCTTCTTCCTCCAAACACGGCGAGTGGAGTTTAGACCAAAAAGCTCTATTTATGTCTCATCAGACCACATTACCTTCTCTCATTCCTCATCTAGATCATCCAGATGGTCATTGGCAAACTTCAGACAGGCCTGGACATTCGCTGGCTTAAGCAGGGGGATTTGTGTGCGCTGCAGGATTTTAATCCATGACGGTGTAGTGTGTTACTAATGGTTTTCTTTGAGACTGTGGTCTTAGCTCTCTTCAGGTCATTGACCAGGTCCTGCCATGTAGTTCTGGGCTGATCCCTCACCTTCCTCATAATCATTGATGCCCCATGAGGTGAGATCTTGCATGGAGCCCCAGACTGAGGGAGATTGACTGTCATCTTGAACTTCTTCCATTTTCTAATAATTGAGCCAACACTTGTTTCCTTTTCATCAAGCTGCTTGCCTATTGTCCTGTAGCCCATCCCAGCCTTGTGCAGATCTACAATTTTATCCCTGATGTCCTTACACAGTTCTCTGGTCTTGGCCATTGTGGAGAGGTTGGAGTCTGTTTGATTGAGTGTGTGTACAGGTGTCTTTAATACAGGTAACGAGTTCAAACAGGTGCAGTTAATACAGGTAATGAGTGGAGAACAGGAGGGCTTCTTAAAGAAAAAATAACAGGTCTGTGAGAGCCGGAATTCTTACAGGTTGGTAGGTGATCAAATACTTATGTCATGCAATAAAATGCAAACCTGGTCAGGAACTACAGGAAAAGTATGATATCTGTAATTGCAAACAAAGGTTTCTGTACCAAATATACACTTCTGCTTTTCGGATGTATCAAATACATATGTCATGCAAAAAAATGCAAATTAATTACTTAAAAAACATACAATGTGATTTTCTGGATTTTTCGATTCTGTCTCTCACAGTTGAAGAGTACCTATGATAAAAATTACAGACCTCTACATGCTTTGTAAGTAGGAAAACCTGAAAAATCGTCAGTGTATCAAATACTTGTTCTCCCCACTGTATATATGACAGGCTGACCCCCCTCCCCTTCAACCTCCGCAGCAATGCTGGCAGCACTCATACGTCTAATTCCCAAAGACAACCTCTGGATATAATGCTGAGCATGTGCACTCAACCTCTTTGGTCGACCATGGCAAGGCCTGTTCTGAGTAGAGCCTGTCCTGTTAAATCGCTGTATGGTCTTGGCCACCATGCTGCAGCTCAGTTTCAGGGTCTTGGCAATCTTTATGTAGAGCAACAATTCTTTTTTTTCCGATCCTCAGAGAGTTCTTTGCCATGAGGAACTTCCAGTGACCAGTATGAGAGAGTGAGAGCGATAACACCAAATTTAACCCACCTGCTCCCCAGTCACACCTGAGACCTTGTAACACTAACGAGTCACATGACACTGGGGAGGGAAAATGGCAAATTGTGCCAATTTGGACATTTTCACTTAGGGATGTACTCACTTTTGTTGCCAGCGGTTTAGACATTAATGGGTGTGTGTTGAGTTATATTGAGGGGACAGCAAATTTATACTGTTATACAAGCTGTACACTCACTACTTTACATTGTAGCAAAGTGTCATTTCTTCAGTGTTATCACATGAAAAGATATAATAAAATATACTTATATAATAATGATATCTGTACTAATCTGGGGTTATACCTTTCACATAAATTCATCATATCTGGTCTCCCACAGTACATAGAACATGGAAATGCAATCACTTTAGTAAATATAAACTGCAAAATACCTGTTCTCATCAGCAACATATAGCAGTCTTGTGACTTCTATCAGTCTCCGGTAGAGCACTGGTTAAAGCTTGTTTTCATTCTCCTCTGACTGTCCTATGAGGCTGTATGACCCCTGACTCTCTGTCTGGATTGGCCCTGTGCGGATCACATGCACCCTCCCAAAAAATCTCTAGCAATATGCACCAAAGTAAGCATGTGCAGAGTGCCTCCTAGGGCTCTGTTTTATCAGGAGATGGACTGGGGACTGTAGAAGAAGGGGAGGATCAGTTAAGACAGGATCAAACAGCCTTATTTCTATAATGTGGATGATTAACCCCTTATGCCGCGTACACACGATCATTTTTCGGGGTTCTAAAAAATTATGTTTTTCAGGCTCTAGAAAAAACTAAGTTTTTTTCAACTTGATCATTAAAACGGCCTTGCCTACACACGATCATGAAAAAAAAATGCTCTAGCAAAGCGTGGTGGCGTACAACACGTACGACGGCACTATAAAGGGGAAGTTCCATGCGGATGACGCCACCCTTGGGGCTGCTTTAGCTGATTTTGTGTTAGTAAAAGACGATTTGCGCTTTTCTGTCTGTTACAGCGAGATGAATGTGCTATCTCCATTACGAACGGTAGTTTTACCAGAACAAGTGCTCCCGTCTCATAACTTGCTTCTGATCATGCGCGGATTTTTCACGTCGTTAAAGCCCACACACGACCATTTTTTACAACCCGAAAAACTAAAACGTTAACAACGTTAAAAAATAGAGCATGTTCGAATTTTTTTTTGCTCGTTTTTTCAGAACCCGAAAAATGCTCTGAAGCCCACACACAATCGTTTTTAATGACATAAAAAAACGTAATTTTTTACAACCTGAAAAATGATCGTGTGTACGCGGCATTAGGTTCCACAGTGAGTATAAGAAACATGCTTTACTGCATATACAGACTGATTTTATTGTTGTGGGTTTAGTAACACTTTAATTTATCATTCCGAAAAGAACATTATTAAGATTTTGGTCCTTGTGATTATCCATTACAAGCTAACTCACTGTTTTCGCCCTAGGCAAGAGGAAGAGTATCTGGTAATAAAGAATTGAATGAATACAGAGACTCCTGGCCTCCCAACTCTAGTAAGTAGCATATCAGTGAACTTAAATGAAATTGTGAAATGTCATGCTATGAATTTTTATTAAATAACAAATTATGTTTTAAACTTAACAAACCATTTAAAAAATTAGGGTGGTTCTAAGAGTAAAAACATTTGTCCCTCATCATAAGGTCTTTAGCTGTAGGATTCTACACGCTTGGCTATATTTCCCATAACAGCACTTGTGGGACATTGCAGTTGATGCAATGCAGGTTTCCCTCAGTCGCCTTTATTCCCTTACCATTAACATTGACATTTCCTCAGCCGTGTTCGGTTCCCTCTCCATTAACCCCCCTGGCGGTATTCCCGAGTCTGGCTCGGGGTGGAATTTCAGAACAAAAAGCGGTATCCCCCGAGCCAGACTCGGGATCGCCTCGCAGCATCCACAGGCAGGGAATTGCTTACCTTGTCACTGGATCCTGCGATGCCTCTCCGCTGTGTGATCGAGCGGTGTCCTTGCTCTATTCACACAGTGCATGTGTGCCGCTGAACTCCGTTCCCTGCGACAGTATACTGTAATCTTATAGCACAGGTGTGCTAATCAATAGATAGGGGGAAGGTGATGACCTAAACCCGCCCCTACCTATAGTTGGCCTGGCAAAAGAGAGCACTGGAAAAACTAAATAAATGCAGGAGTGGAACCAAAACATGCCTACCAAACCAAAATACCACCAAACCGAGATGTCTACTAGACTCTTGTTTGGACAGAATTAAGTGAGTTATTCCTTCAAAAAAGGGGGGGGATAGGGGTGGGACTTTAGATGAGGCATATGATAGGAACTAGCACAGGCCTCCATCCCTGTAAATGTATAAAAAAGGGGGGGAGGGTTGGGACTTTAAATGAGATGTGTTTATAGCAGTATGCGATTTAAATATATATATATGGAATTTTTTTTTATATTCCATATAAAGGCCAGGCTCAAAGTTACCAACCAAAGAAGCACTAAACCAAATTAATCTGTCTAGCTGATGTAAGTAAAAACAGAGGTTTAGTTTCATGTATTTGCAAATACCTGTGTAAGCTGCAGGCCAGCGACAAGGCACTCTGTGTACTGCAGGTCCTAACTATGAATTTAAAGTCTCCTAAAAATGAGCACAGGTGTGCTAATCAATAGATAGAGGGCATGTGATGACCTAAACCCGCCCCTACCTATAGTTGGCCTGGCAAAAGAGAGCACTGGAAAAACTAAATAAATGCAGGAGTGGAACCAAAACATGCCTACCAAACCAAAATACCACCAAACTGGAGGCGGACCACATCAAACTGGGTCAGCTAGTCAAAAAATGACAATGCATAATTGACTGGTTGGTGGTAGATCTGTGGAGGCACTCTGTTCCACTCCTGAAACGCATCTCCATCCCTGGATAGTGTTCAAAAAAAGGGGGGATAGGGGTGGGACTTTAGATGAGGCATATGATAGGAACTACCACAGGCCTCCATCCCTGTAAATGTATAAAAAAGGGGGGAGAGTTGGGACTTTAAATGAGATGCGTTTATAGCAGTATGCGATTTAAATATATATATATATGGAATATAAAAAAATGTTTCCATAAAGGCCAGGCTCAAAGTTACCAACCAAAGAAGCACTAAACCAAATTAATCTGTCTAGCTGATGTAAGTAAAAACAGAGGTTTAGTTGCATGTATTTGCAAATACCTGTGTAAGCTGCAGGCCAGTGACAAGGCACTCCGTGTACTGCAGGTCCTAACTATGAATATAAAGTCTCCTAGAAAGGAGCACAGGTGTGCTAATCAATAGATAGGGGGCAGGTGATGACCTAAACCCGCTACTAAGTGAGTTATTCCTAAGAATTGCAGGCCTACAATGTAAAACACCAAATTTCCATGCAAAATAATGGTACCACTTTCAGCACCTAAAATCTGAAATAATCATACCGCCAGAGAGGTTAATGTTGATAACTCAAAAAGGCTTGCGCTTTCTTTGGGCTGGAAGCAGTCAGTGTTTACATACTGCAAAGTCATATTGGAGACCACAGTTGGGATACATCCTAGAGTGACCACGCTTCTTCTGATTAGTGAGCTGCTCAGGAAAATTTAGGAAAGGAAATCTAAAAAACAGACAGGATCATCTAGTAAAAAATGCATATTGAAGAGAAGAAGCCGAAAGACCACTTGAACAAGTGGAGGGTGAGATACTATAAGATACTCGTGCACTGCTGAGCTCTGTTATCCCCCAACGCTAGCAGGCTACTTTCCCAATCACCCACACCTACAAGCCGCATGTCGGCAGCTAGCTATCACCCTGCTTACCTATTTGAGCTACAGCAGGGCATTATGCAGCTTTACCTGCTTCAAACAGCGATGCTTGAGCCTCATACTCCTAAAGATCCCAATTGAAGGCCAAGCGGACAACAGGAAAGCACAAGCCTCCTCCCTCTACTCCTGCAGCTGCCTACACCAGTGGAGACACTGCAAAAGAACTTCCGGCCTCCCAATCAGACATTATGGAGTCTGCACTAAGGTCAGTAACTCCTCCAGTCGCAGGTTCGATGACAGACCTGGCAGATATGCATCCTTCAGCTGCAGAGGGGCCTTTGAGATCTGATTTTGAGCCCTGGGCAGTTAAGATGGAAGCCTCATTACATGTGGAATTAAATGCCTTAAAGAGACAGGTTTCAGCATCAGAGGTGGTTTTGTCCGGACTGGCTACCAGTCAAGCTGATCATGCGGCTCATATAACGGCTCCATCGTATGCGACAACACCAGCTCCGTATAGAAGACAGTGAGAACAGAACTCGCCAAAATAACATTAGGCTGCAGGGAATACCTGAGGCAACATCTGGTACTAATCGGAGGCCCACTGTCATATCTATCTTAAATCAGGTCCTGGATAGAGAGGTTTCATCACCCATTGAACTTGACCAAGTGCACAGAGTAGGGGGGCAGGGTGGAGACCGTGGAGGCTGCCCTCGGGATGTATTATGCCAGGTTCATTATTATACCCTGAATGAAGCATTACTGCGCAAGGCATGGTATCTAGGCCCAGTGGACTTTGATGGGTACTCCATTCATCTATACCCAGACCTCTCCCGCAACAGTAGTCCGGCCCCTGCTGGATCCAATATGCCAGGTGGGAGCTACCTACACCTGGGGCCACTCCTTCAGCATCAAGGTGACCCTTTTTCTCGAGCAAGATCGTCCAAGGCTGTTGGGTTCTGGCCCTTTTTCACAACGTCGCAGACACCCAAGGTCCAGGTCAACATCTTCCGGTTCAAGACCGCGTCAGCCTACTTCAAAAGAAGACTGAACTGGTTCTCTCCTAATGAGTCCTAAATGCATTCTGACTTGGTTAATCTACATTGCACAAGGTGCATGGTCACTCCTGTTACCTGTCTTCTGACAGGTTTGCAACACACTATGCTCTTCTATCTATATTCGTCATCAACTGATGTAACCAGACGCATTTAGCATTTGCTGATGTACAGATTACTGGAAATATCGGTCTTGTCCCTGCCCTTCGCTAGTACGACTTCTCTAGCTGGCGACTCCCTCTCTCTACAGTCAAATGTAACTATAGTTGTTTGTCTCCCTAGGAGAGGGAAGCTTGGATCTGTGACCTGCCTTGTTGGGGGTTGGTCACACAACGGATTCCCATCCCCCCCCCCGCTACACTATAGTACTTATTTAAGTATTCAAGGGATTCTTTGGAGCCTGTTCCAGATCCACGCTTGCCTTTCCAGACAGTTGGAGTATTGTTGTATTCTTTAGGGCAACACCCTTGGGAGTAGTATTGAGAATTAGTGATATACTTCCAATAACAATGTCAGTATTGATATTTCTGTTGCTAGACTGAGCAGCAGTAACTCTGACCATGTTTTGAATGTCGGCTTACCTGTTCAGCACACTATGTATAAAATGTTTAGTTCCACCTATTTTTGTTAACAATTTTTCCTCTTCAGTTACCCCATTCAGGTATGCGGAGCAGCCTGATCTGACAGGGGCAGAGGAGATCCTCCTCAGGAAGGCTCACCTTGCCTGTTTAGGTACCCCTCTATAGCACTTATTGCTTCCTGCCATATTTATGCTTTAATAATGGGTGTGTCACATGTACGATTATTATGCCTGCTATGCTGTCGGGAGGGATCACAACTCAGATTTTTCCCTGCAACCACTCTCTCCCACAATAGGCTTGGCACGATTTGTGCTAGATACATGAAATTACACGTAGTGTCTCGCTTTTGCGAGAGCTTTAGTTTTTCTCTGGACACTTAACCCCAGGTGTCCTCTTGATCTATTTCTGCTTCCTCTCCTCTCTATTTGTTTATCCCTTCCCTCTGTCCCCCTCCCCATTCTCTTCACCCTTTTTATCCCCCTTTCGCCCCTCTCCCCTTTCCCCAACCCCACTTGGTCTAATCTAACACTCCATCATAGCCCATATGGTGAGTTCTCGCCCCCGGCTAAAACTCTGCACCTATAATGTAAATGGCCTCAATATAGCCTCTAAACGAGGTCAAATCCTTTATCAAATGCACAAACAACAGTTCAACGTGCTTCTACTGCAAGAGACACACTTTCATTCTGATTTCACCCCATCCTGCTCCAACAGGTACTTCAACAGGTGGTTCCACAGTACAAATCCATCATGTCCATATGTCCGATCCACAGGGAAGGTAAGTCCCATCAGCTTTGCGGTACCTAAAGACCCTAGCGGGTTTCATAGAGTGTAAACTCATCCTTGGAGGATATTTCAACACCCCACTGGAGCCTTTTTTTAGATTCATCGACATCACGTTCTTAAATCTCATTCCATAAAACTCCAGGCCCTGAAGCGGGCTATCTACAATTTGCATCTCATAGATGTCTGGAGGGTGCTATGCCCATAATATAGGAATTACACTCACTTCTCCCATGCACATAACTCATACATTCACATTGACTATTTCTTTACCGACCATAGCTGCTTAGACTGGTCACCTGATAACAAAATTTACTCCATGGTTTGGTCGGATCACTCCCCATATACCTAACTTTCTTACTCCCCTCCACCCTGGTGAAGGAGTGGACATGGCGTTTAAATGACTCGCTACTTACAAACTCGGACTGCATCACACGGGTCTCGGAAGCCATATCTAACTTCTTCACAGATCACTCTATGGACACTACCTCCCTTCTCATGCAATGGCTTGCTAGGCAGTTTCATTCAAATAGGGGCCCATCTGAAGGAAGAGCGCTCTGCTGCTATAGTTGCTGCCATCCAAAAGCTCAGAAATCTGAAAACTGCACATAAGCACGCACCAACGGTGGAAACTCTTACAGAGGTTTCTTCGGGAACTCAGGGAACTGTACGAGGCATCTGCACGCACATTTGCAGACAAGCTTGCCCTACACCAATATAAATCTCAAAATAAATATGGTAGACCACTAGCTTGTTCCTTACACCCAAAAACACCATCTACTTTTATAACCCACATCCAGTATAAGTCCGGGGACTCAATTTCCTCACCCTGTAAAATTGGCCAGACATTCATGGATTTCTACCAATCCCTTTACAATATATCTGCTGCTGATCCCTCTAGCCCCCCCCCCCCCCCCCACACACACACACTTTAGGGAAGTATAAGGCATTACCTACCCTAGATGATGAAACCATCAGTGATCTTCAAATGCTCATCACTGAGGACGAAGTTGCAAGAGCCATAGCTACCACCCTCTCAGGAAAGAGTCCAAGTCCTGATCACTTTACTCCTAAATTCTACAAGTTATTTGCTCCCCTCCTTACTTCGTTTTTAACTAAAGTGTTTAATTCCTTATCGGAAGGCTCCGTATTTCCTTCCACAAAAACTTGAAGCGCTCATCTCCCTTATCTCAAAACCGGACAAAGACCCAACTCTTTTAGTGAACTTCAGGCCAAAATGCTCTGATAGGAGTCGATCTGAATTTTTTTGCCAATATTTTAGCCAATAGATTACAGCTCTTACTGCCCCGCCTAATACATTTAGACCAGGTTGGTTTTGTGAGTGGACGCGAAGCAAGGGATAATACTATAAAAACACTTCTCCTAACTGACTATGCCCGCACCCATAATATCCCCCTTTGTCTCTTAACGGCCCATGCTGAGAAGGCATTTGATTGCATTGATTGGCAATTTCTTTGCTTGTCCTTACAGCAGATAGGACTTGGACTCCAAATGATATAGAGTATAATGTCTCTTTATTCCTCTCCGCCGGCAAGGATTCGAATAAATGCCATATTATCCCCTGTATTTCATATTCATAATGGTTCACAACAAGGGGGCCCTTTGCCCCCCCCCCCTTTATAATGTCCTTACTATGGAACATTTGGCTATTGTGAATTAACCCCGCCATTCAGGGTGTTGTGGAGGGTCCTGTTCATACTAAACCATGTACACATATTCGCCAGCACACCAAGGATCATTGATAAAACGTCCAAAAATTTAATGCATAATAGCGATCCAAAAAGCAACGTTTCGAGGTCACGCAGGACCTCTTCGTCAGGCAAACGAAGGCCTGACGAAGAGGTCCTCCGTGACCTCGAAACGTTGCTTTTTGGATCCCTATTATGCATTAAATTTTTGGACGTTTTATCAATGATCCTTGGTGTGCTGGCGAATATGTGTACATGATTTGCTTTCCGGTTCCCAGCTGGTGATCGTTTCAGCACCCTTTTACTTATTGGCCATTTTCCTGGAAGGTGTGCAGTTGGAATATTTTGTGACTGTTCATACTAAACTCGCTCTCTTTGCAGACAACTTACTAATATTTGTGACCCAACCTCACATTTCATTGCCCTTGATACTCCAGGAATTTAAGGAATTCGATTTAGTGAGTAACTTTAAAGTAAATCATAGTAAATCCTCAATATATGGCTCTACAACAACTTTCATCCTCATTCCCTTTTAAGACTGGTGCCACTTCTATTCGCTATTTAGGAATCAACATACCAGGGGATGCATCCCGACTCTTTTTGGGAACTTCACCTACTACTCAAAACACAAGCGGACTGAAAATGGATGTCCTCCCTCGGTTCCTACAATTATTCCAAACAATCCCTATCTATATACCTACCTCCTATTTTAGGAAGCTCCGCCAGATGTTCTCTAGTTTCATATGCAAAGCAGCCCGGCTCAGGATAAAATATGACACTCTTTCCCTTCCAAAGGCTGGGGGGAGCCGGGGTCCCAGATGCTTCTTTGTACCACAAGGTAGCGGTGCTCGCACATATTGTAGATTGGTTTCACCATTCTTCATCCAAGCTCTGGGTCCAACTGGAAGGCCACTTGAACTCAATTAGGTTTGTGCTTTACCGTGGACCCCTGCAGTCCATCATAGAGAGTTGTTGCTTCTCCAGTGACCTTCCCCACCAAACAATTAAAATTTGGGACTGATTGACATCATCTGGTACATTTTCTAAGCAAATAGGACCCATGACTCCTTTCTTTGGGACACCGGCCTTTCCACCAGCTGTACGTGGGTCAGGGCTTGGACCTTGGCATAAAGAAGACTGTAGGCGACTTGCCCAAGTCCTTTGTACAGACCCGTCCTTGCTGACGGACTCCCATTCCCGGTCGTCCTCTCATCACCCTATGCAGTGGCTACAGAGACAGCAAGTTTTATCATATATTCGGAATCTCCTCTCCTTGTCAGATATTTTCTCTGAACCGTCCGAACTGGAGGACATGTTCTTTCAGACTGATCCACCAACCCATGTAGTTTCCCAACTTTATACCCTACTACTCAATGCTTCTCCTGACCTCCCATCATACATGCACACTTGGAAGTCAGAACTGCATCACAACATCTCAAGTATAGACTAGCAAAAATGCTTAATTTTGACACATAAACTCTCTTTAGCGACCAAGAGCTAAGTAAAAGGGTTTAAGTTGGTAACTAGGTGATACAGATGCCGGCGACCATCAGACATTTTCATCCGTCACTACCGTATACATGCTGGAGATGTCTGTCTTCCAGAGGTTCCTTGCTTCACATCTGGTGGGATTGCCCTCCTATAAGGAAACTCTGGCAATCAATATTTGACCTGTACTGCAAACGGATGGCGACTTCAATTCAACCCTCACCAGAAATAGCCCTTTTATCCATGATCCCGGGCCCTATTAAATCTGCAAAAAAAGATGTGTCGCGACACTTCCTAGCCACGGCAAGGACAGTGATCCCTCGACATTGGAGATTGACAGATATGCCTTCCCTGTGTGATTGGTTTATCAAAGTGGATAGTATTAAAGACCTGGAACATCTAGTGGCTGAGGAAAACGGGAAAGAAGAATGGTTTTCCGTTACATGGACTGCTTGGTCCATGTTTCGGGAACTCTTCAGAGTTTGTCTCGTGGAGCGAAGGTGACTCAGATACCACCACGCCTTAGCCTAGATGGAGTGTTCCTTTACTTTTACCCTATTTCTTCCATTTTCTCCCCCTGCCTTTTTCCCGTACTCTTCTGTAGGCTATTTACCATATTGAATTGCTCTTGGAGCATTAGTTATACAATGTTATCCCTTCAAATGACGATAATATGCAATCCTTACAGCATATCACTCTCTGCAAATTAAAGTGCCTTGTTATAACATGTGATACCTTTCAGATTATTCAAGTGTTTCTGCAATACCTTTGCTACTCAGGAATTTGATAGCCTAGCTTTATATATGTCGTTATCAGTCCAAAGCTATACTGAATAGTTTTGTTTCAAGGCCACAGACTGAGAGTAGAATATATGTTATGATATGTTAATTGTGATGTATATTACTTCTACAACATTGTCAACTGAATATGTTACCTTCATATCTGTTATATACTGTTTCTTCAATAAAATAAGATTGAACTAAAGTGATTGTAAAGTCTCGTTTTTTTTCCTATTAAAATAACAAACATCTTATACTTACCACCTCTGTGCAGTGGTTTTGCACAGGGCAGCCAGGATCCTCCTCTTCTCGGGTCCCTGGCTGGAGCTCCTGGCCCCTCCCTCCTGTTGAGTGCCCCCACAGCAAGCAGCTTGCTATGAGGGGACCTGACCTGAGCTACAGCTCAGTGTATCTGCCCACTCTCTCACTCCTGATTAGTCTTTTGAGTTTGATTGACAGCAGCGGGAGCCAGTGGCGCCAATCAGGGGGGAGAGTCCTGGACAGTCGACTCACTCATGGACATCGCTGGATAGAGAGGGGGCTCAGGTAAGTATTGGGGGGGGGTGAGGGGGGCTGCTGCACACAGAAGGCTTTTTATCTTAATGCATAGTATGCACTAAAATAAAATAAAAACTTCTGCCTTTACAATCACTTTAAGCTTCCAAGTTTGTGCCTGAAGGTTAAATGGTGCCCAGGACATGGTGTGTAAGGTACCCACTAAATAAGCTGCAATGCTGCCCTAATTATGAAAAAAGATTTAGGAGTCTATTTATAAAGGATCATTGCCATGGCCATATCACTACTTTTAAAGATAATTAAAGCAACACATATTTCTAAACCACAACAATGGAGACTCCAAAGCAAGCAGAGTGCCATTAAAATGAATGACCAAGAATCAATACAAAAAGGTGTTGGGAAGAGATGACCACAGTCACCTGACCTTGCAAACGCATGCGACCAGCGTTCAATTACGTATTTCTCTCAGCAGAGTTAAAACCGATCTTCACCCTCTGAACAGACTTCCCTCCAATCCACCCTTCCTCCCCTCCACGACATGAACACAGTGCACAGTGTGCACTGTGCCTCCTAGGATATGCAGGTCACAGTGGTGGCAAAAGAAAGAAGACAAGAGCATATCTGCGGGACAACGCTTGATCCTCTGGGTGGGTGACTATCTGAAATGTGCATTGACCACCTGGTAAGCTGTGTAAAAAAAAAAAAAAGGAGGGGGCAGCAAAAATCCACTTTAGGTAGCAAAAGCCTCATGGGATACCTCCAGACCCGACATTGCTGGCTGCATTTTACTAATGAAGCATAAAATTCAGGCCAAGTTGTGGAGTAATACTGTAGCGTCCAACAGAGAAAGAATAGTAAAATCCGATCTCCATTTTAAAACAGCCCCCAATTATTTAATTAGGGTTCACCTAAAGTCTTCTTGTAGCCACCAACCTCGCCAAAATACAGATAAGATATGTATAAGGCAGAGACAGTCAGTCACAGCCTCTCCCTTCAATAGACCCGATGCCTCTCCTTTTGATTTTAGGTATTATCAGAATTTTTTTTTATAACCTGTCTATAATTCTCTGCATTTTCTTTACCTAGATTTGTGTAATTTAAAATAGAAGTATAGAGACATAACAATATGAAGTGCATTTTTGCAGTACCTGAGAAAGTAAACACACAAAAGGCCTTTGATTTTCCTGTGGAGACCTGTATGCATAGCAATTGGCACTATGGATGCTGCACTTTGTATTTCTCCTTGCATTGATTTGTTGAATAAGTTTGTTCCTTTTCATTAGAATTAAGTTTCAAGGATAGCTGCAGCAATTTAAAAATGTTATGCCAGGGAATGTTAGTTCCTAAATGCCACTGTTTTTATTACCTAGGCATTATAAGTTAACAGTAATTAAATGGCAGCATCTACAGTGCATAAAAAGGACATATAATCAAATATAAATAAAATATAAATGTTATAACTGACTACAGTATCAAGCATACTGTGCATAAAGAATTTAGAAAAAACTGTAAAGTAATATATCACTAACCATGTGGCAACTGTGTAAGACCAGGCATTTTAACTATCTTTTCTCGAACAGTAGTGGTGGGTATGGAGCATTTAATGTTATATTTTAATAATAATTTATATGTTGTGTTTTATTGCAGAGATGCCTCATTCTCAGAGTGCCCCAATCATGGGTGGTAGTAATTCCTGCACCAAAGTGCTATATTTTACAGACCGCTCACTAACACCCTTCATGGTCAACATACCAAAGAGGTACAGTGGTTTAACAGGTTCTCGTTAGGGTCATATTATTTGCCAATAACATTGACATGATATTACATTTATCTTGGGTAAGATTTATAGGTAATTCCATTCAGCAGCCCTTTGCTGACAGACAATATTTAATGGAAGTGAGCATGTTAGAAATTACTCTATTGATTCTCTGATTGCAGTTAATTGGGCAAATATGAATCCAATAATTAGATGATTTACACTTTACTGTTTCTTCTGGTGTGCAGCTGATCATGAGATTCAACATGCAGTTATGTAACAAAACCTGAACTTTGCCATCTCTTTGAAAGCATCGCACTTACCACCTTCCCAATATACCTAGTGTACAGAGAATTGCAATATTCACTCACTTCTTATTACAGGACAAAAATTGTTAGTGCACAAATAAAGTGACATAAAAGTCACTACACTAAATACATTTTGTGGGATCCCTGAAGGAAGACATTGGGGAGATTTACTAAAGCTGGTGCACTCACAATCTGGTGAAGCTGTGCATGGTAGCCAATCAGCTTCTAACCTCAGCTAGTTAAATTAAAGTGGAGGTTCCCCTAAAAATAAACTTTTAACATTGCATTTATGAGATTAATGACAATTAGAATCGTCTTTTTTTTTTTAAATACGTCCGTACATACCGTTTCCTATATGTGTTCTCACCGCCGCTTCCGGGTATGATGGTCGGGGCTGGGCGTTCCTAATTGATTGACGGGCATCCGACCGACGCATACAGCGCGTCACGAGATGCCGAAAGAAGCCGAACGTCGGTGCGGCTCTATACGGCGCCTGCGCACCGACGTTCGGCTTCTTTCGGCATCTCGTGACGCGATGTATGCGTCGGTCGGATGCCCGTCAATCAATTAGGAAGGCCCAGCCCCGACCATCATACCCGGAAGCGGCGGTGAGAACACATATAGGAAACGGTATGTACGGACGTATTTAAAAAAAAAAAAGACGATTCTAATTGTCATTAATCTCATAAATGCAATGTTAAAAGTTTATTTTTAGGGGAACCTCCACTTTAAGCTTTGGCAATACAACCTGGAAGCTGATTGGTTTCTATGCAGAAGTGGGCCTGATTTTGCACTCTACAGCTTTACTAAATAAACCCCTGCTTCACATGTTTAATGTGCACTGAATATGAATGTGTCATATCGTATTTATATGAAACAAAAATTGCAGTTTACTACATTATATTTTCATGATCACACTTTCTAACATGATGTAAAATCGCTGTCCTTGCTGAATGGATGCTACAGTAGGATCCAACACAGGCACATAAACAGTGAATTGTTTTCAGTGAAAGAACAAGCTGTGTCCAAAGACTTGCAGTCAGATAAGTTGAACAGTAAAGAAAGATAACTGTGCTGCAAGACATAAGCAAAAAGCACAGCATAAGTCAATGTGGCTACACATTAATTGTAAACAGAAACAAGGTATTTATATACCGCTGAATCTATTTGCATTAGGCTGACTACATTAATTTATCACCTAAAAAGAAACACTGGAGATTTTCTTAAGCTACCTTCAAGCTTTTTGCACAAACAAGCCTTCCTTGAGGGCTCAAGATTTATTTTATTAAGGCCCCATTCAAATAGGCATACTACAGTGCATGCCTGTGAGAGGGCCAAGTTTACCCCCATGGGGGTGCACAGGTAGTCCCATGCAGGCAGCCATGTCTATTGGAACACAGTGGCTGCACAAACACAGATGTTGCTCCCAATCTGACATCCATGTGGGTGTGTGTGCATCGTCCCAAACATACACATTTGGGGCCATACACCTGCATGGATGTCAAATTGACATAAAAAGGGCTGCCTCCACAGAGATACATTAAGCACCTGTGAATCCTGGTGCAGGTAAAGCACAAGCATACCCTGTAGTGTAGTACACCTGTGTAAACGGGGCCTTAAAGCAGAACTTCCACTCATCTGATTCCTCCCTCCCTCCGGTGCCACATTTTGGCACCTTTCGGGGGGGAGGAGCGCATACCTGTCTTTGACAAGTATCCTGTCCCCACTTCCAGGAGACCGAGCCGTAGTGATCTACATCAGCAGCTCGGTCCCCCTCCTCTTCTGCCATCCAGTGAAAGAGCGCAGCGTGCTTCACGCATGCACAATAGAACCCCGGCCGCGAAGCCGAAAGGTTACACTGCCGGGTTCCCTTCGTAGCAATGGCCGTGGCAGCACCCAACCAGCCGTTCCAAGATCGCCTGCGGTGCCCACATCGCTGCACTCCAGGACAGGTAAGTGTCCTAATGTTAAAAGTCAGCAGCCACAGTGTGTGTAGCTGCTGACTTTTAATTTTTAAAGGGGCGGGTGGACCTCCTCTTTAAGGATAAGTGAACATTCAGTGCACTTATCGATCCAAGTCCTCCCACTCTCAATGCTGAGCTAGTAGAATATACTTACCTGTAGTTCTCTGCACTAGTGATCTGCACAATGTGATCACTTGTCGTGTATGATCCATTCTTAAAAAAAAAGGAGCCTACCAGTGCCCCTCGTTCCCTATAGCAGTGTTTCTCAACTCCAGTCCTCAAGGCGCCCCAACAGGTCATGTTTTCAGGATTTCCCACCGATGAAATAGCTGTGGTAATTACAAGGAAGTGAAACTGATTAGATCACCTGTGCAAAATAATGGAAAGCCTGAAAACATGACCTGTTGGGGCGCCTTGAGGATTGGAGTTGAGAAACCCTGCCCTATAGCATGCATGCCATAGTTTTAATGTATTCTTAATGCAAATGTTGACAACCCTTCATTAGAAATATGTAAAAGTAGAAAACATCTTGGTTTCTGTATGGGGATAAAACATGTATCATTCACTAATGTATGACTGCACTACTTTCTTATCATGTGCCCTACAGGTTAGGGGAAGTCACGTTGAGAGACTTCAAGATAGCCATTGACAGAGAGGGAAATCACAGATACCACTTCAAGGCTCTAGATCCAGAGTTTGGAACAGTCAAGGAAGAGGTATGTATATGGAATTGTGTTATATTCTTTCAAATACTGTATGTGTTTACATTTTACAGGTATGGTGTGTATCTAAAGTTACTCCTAAATAGTGCCCCCCTCCCCAAAGTAAGGGCACTTTGTCCCTGATTATGCACAGTGTCTTCACCATCATACTTTACATGCCTGGCACTGAAGTTCACCGTGGGCTTCAAAAACAGCATGCTTCCAATAAATATTCGACATGTGCATTTGTTTTCGTCCGAATGCATTTTCGTCCGAATTTCGGGTATTTTTATATCCTTTTAACAAGCGAATACTAACGCACAGAATCCTAAATCTGACATTAAAAAATGCTTTATTTTCGTTTTCATTGCTACAACAGTTCCATATAGATAGGAGATTCGACATGACGCTGACAATAGCAATCTGTGTCTATCAAACCTGTGGTCGAATGTGCCTAACCTTAACTCTATTAGTCCAAGATTATTCTACATAGAGAGGAAAGATTCAACATAGAGAGAAAAGATTTGACATTATAGAGACAGTGTTGGGGTAGACCAATCGACATGAACGACGAAGATTCGATGAAGCAGAGAAAAACATACAAACGTAGAATCTGTCATTGAAGGCTTATGGTGTCTTTCGAAAGTTCTAAGAAGATTCGACAAGCAGCTAAACTGTACGATGCCACAATCGTACATTTCTGGTCAAACGCTCTGCCCATAGGCTATAGAAGAATTCAAATGTTGGTTGACTAGTAAATATAATTTATAAATATAATTATTACTAGTCATACAACATTAGAATTCTTCTATAGCTTTTAGGTGGAATATTCAACCGCAAATGTACGATTGCGGTGTCGTACAGTTTAGCTGCTCCGTCGAATCTTCTTAGAACATTTGACAGACACCATAAGCCTTCAATGACAGATTCAACCTTAATTAATTTGGATTTTCGGACGAATAAAAACGAATTTCGGTGGTAACTAAAGGAAATTCCGAAACAAAATATTTCAGTGTGCACATGTCTAGGGGTTGATTTACTAAAGCTACAGAGTTCAAAATCTGACGCAGCTCTACATAGAAACCAATCAGCTTCCTTTTTTTTTTCAAAGCTTAATCGAACAAGCTGAAATTAAAAGTTGATTGGTTACAATGCACAGCTGCACCAGATTCAGTTTTAGTAAATCTCCCCCATAGTTACATATTTGGTGAGGCTGAATAAAGACACCAGTCCATCCAGTTCAACCAGAGTGTGTGTCTTTTTGTGTGTGTTTGTGTATGTCCGCTGTCTTCTACATCTTTGTACTCTCTATGCTAGAAAGTTTTTTGAATGTGTCCAGGACTCTCTATTGACACCACCAACTGTGGGAGGGAGTTGCACATCCTTATAGCTCTAACAGTAAAAAAAAAACTCTCAGGCCCCGTACACACGTCCGAGAAACTCGACGGGCAAAACACATCGTTTTGCTCGTCGAGTTCCTTGTGAAGCCACCGAGGATCTCGGCGAGCCAAGTTTCCCCATTGACTAACGAGGAAATAGAGAACATATCTATGTCTACGATCTCTATTCGGCCCGACGAGATCCTCGTCGGTTTCCTCGGCCAAAAGTGTACACACGGCCGGGTTTCTCGGCAGAATACGCCTCCGATCGAGTTTCTGGCTGAATTCTGCCGAGAAACTCGGTCGTGTGTACGGGGCCTCACGCAGTTTAAGATTGAAACGCTTCTCATCCATCCTCATTGTGTGGCCACATTTTTTTTAGAAAACTTAGGTTAAATAGTTGTCTTCCAATGCTAGAGTCACCATTCAAAGATTTGTATATCATGATCATAAAGTGGTATTAAACCCAAAAGCAAACCCACTTACCAATTCTTAGATGTGATGGCTGCATTAGTTGTCTTCTTTAGGCTTTCTTTTATTTGCATCTGGTGATCTGTCCTGTAAGTCTGTTATTTTTCAAAATCATCTCTTCCGAATGTATCAGTTTACAGGGATGAGACAAACCATTTAACACTTGCAGGGATACTTATAATGATGATTTTATTTATTCATGTAAAACCTTTGGGCCAGATTCACAAAAGGGTTACGGTGGCGTATCTGCTGATACGCTGTCGTATCCCTGTTTCTATCTATGCGGCTGATTCATAGAATCAGTTACGCATAGATATCCCTAAGATCCGGCAGGTGTAATAGTTTTACACTGTCGGATCTTAGGATGCAGTACCGCGGCCGCCGCTGGGGGCATTTCTCGTCGTAAACCAGCGTCGGGTATGCAAATTAGCACTTACGGAGATCCACGAAGGTTTTTCCCTTCGTGAAGTCGCCGTAAGTGTTAGTTTGCCATCGCAAAGATAGGGTACCTTTTACAAAGTGTAAAGTTAGTACACCATGTAAAAGTATACCCGTCTTTCCTGCATCGCTGTCAAATTTGTTTTACATTTTTTATTTTTCCCGCCGCAACTCTTTTTTACCCGTCGCGATTCACAAAACCTCGGCGCAACGTAACTTTGCGCAAAGCACGTCGGGAAAATAGCGTCGGGAGCATGCGCAGTACGTCCGGTGCAGGAGCGCGCCTAATTTAAATGGGACTCGCCCCATTTGAATTGGCCCGCCTTGCGCCGGACTGATTTAGGATACACCGCCGCAAATTTCCAGGTAAGTGCTTTGTGGATCGGGCACTAACTTGGGCAATTTGCGGCGGTGTAACTTAAATCGGAAAAGTTACGTTGCGCCCGCTGGTTGGGAATCTGGCCCTAAATCACAAAAGGAAAAACAAATCTGTAACTTGTAAAATGTGTCCTCCAGCCCCCCTGTTAGCTTTGTTGCCCTTCTCTGGAATCTCTGCATTTCAAGCACATCCTTCCCAAGGATTGGGGACCAGAATTGGACGGCATACTCAAGATGTGGCTGAACCAGAGTTTTGTTAAGTTGTAAAATGTATGCTCAGTAGATTGCTTTAAAAAACGGCCTGGATTCTTTCCTAAAGTTACATAATATAACTGGATACTAACATTTATAGGTAAAGTTGATCCAAGGAATATCTGACTGCCTCTTGGGGTATCAGGAAAAAAATCAGGAAAAAAATTTCCCCTGCTAGAACAAATTAGATCTCGCTGTTTTTTTGCCTTCCCCTGATCAATTGTGGGTATAGGATTGTATAATTTTTTCCCCTTTCATTGGTTGAACTAAGATGAACTTGTGTCTTTTTTCAACCAGAAAAACATGTAACATTACTATACAGTATATGTAGAATAAGCCAGTTATGCCCTGTACACACGATCGGACCTTTGTCCTACCAAATTCACATCGGAATTCCGACGGAATTCCATCGGAGGAAAAGAGAACATGTTCTCTATGTAATTGCCAATGGAATTCATCGGAATTTCCGATGGGGCATACACACGGTCGGAAAATTTTGATCGTGTGTACGAGGCCTTAAAGTGTAAATAAACCCCCCTATCGTTTCCAGCCAAGGAAGCTGCCATCTTTGCCTGTTTAATCTTCAGCTGCCATGATGCTGCACATGTGATTAGTTATGACACCAGCCATTGGATGGTCTGACAGTTTGGTTGAGAGCACAACCAATGGTAGTGTTACATTTCTGGCACGTATTTTATGGATGGGTTTACTTTCGCTTTTAGGCTGCATTCACACCTAATCGCGGCGTTTTGTCCCGCGAATTGCGGCGTTTTGTACCGTGATTTACGGCGACAAAACGCCGCGATTTTAACCCCCAGGTCCACATCTCCTATGCCGAACGCCGAAGCCGCCTGAAAAAAAGGGTCCGGGACTTGTTTTGAGCTTCAGGCGTTCGGCGTGGAGATGTGAACCATCTCCATAGAGGGCAATGGTATTTCTCCCCTCCAGCGTATCGAGCGTCGGGCGTCGGGCGTAAATACGCCTAGGTGTGAATGGAGGCTAATGCATTGAAATTGATATGAGAGGTATCTCATGTGTTTAAAAAATCACCAGATGAGTTTATGATTTGACTTCTCTTGCCTCCTAGGTATTCCATGATGATGACATCATCCCAGGCTGGGAAGGAAAGATTGTGGCATGGGTTGAAGAAGACCATGGAACCAACTGAATAAGTTCTTCTCCCCAAAGCAAGGACCAAAGTTCTTGGAATGAACTGACAAATGACAAAATTGTCAAACTGTTGTGGATTATTTCTCATGCTGCCAAAAGAGGTCCCTATGGGCACCGGATAACCTTACAGTTTTGCGTCTGAAAGAAGCAGCAATCGGTCATTGCTGGCTTTATACTGCGAGAATCTCCCACTTCTTCAGGAGGAGACTGGAGGACAGTGCAGTTTTACAGGGTAGCTAACTTCCATTACTGGAGGATGTTAAAAGCTACGTGTTACATATATATTCTTATGGAGAAAATTCAGTATTTTTAAATGGGGCATATTGTTGCATTGATTTGGGGTTTGTGTGTATTTCACTTGTATATTGAAACCACCAGTCTTGCAAGACACATACTGTACAGCAGAAGTCCTATTTTTCTCACAAATATGTTTAGCAAGAAGGTAACTTAAAATTTTAAAAAAAATAGTTATTTATTTGTGCACAGTAATGTCATATACCAATATTTTCCCATAACATCCACTGTCCGTGTCCTGTTGACAAATATCACAGCTTCAGAATCTGGTGATGATGTGATGCAAATCCTATTTGTGTCTCTTTGTACGTTTTTTTTTAAAAGGGGGAAGAAGCATTAGTGATTCAGTTGGTTGGTAGAACTTTCAGCACCGGTGCCATAACTAGAAGATCTTACTGGGATAAATAGGAGCGCATCAGTCTGTTAACACCTGTCAATTGTTAGTGTTGGAAAAAAATATCGTCCTAAGACCCCTTTCACACTGGGGTGTTTTTCAGGCGCTTTGGCTTTAAAAAAAGCGCCTGTAAAGCGCCTGAAAGAAGCCTTATCTGCAATCCCAATGTGAAAGGCAGAGTGCTTTCAGAGCCTTTTCACACTGCCAGCGCCCGAAAAATGCTGGTAAAGCTCCGCTAAGACCCCTTTCACACTGGGGCATTTTTCAGGAGCTTTGGCAGTAAAAAAAAGTGCCTCAATGGGAAGGGGCGCTTTAGGAGCGGTGTATTCAACTCTCCTAAAGCACTGCAAAGAAGCTGCTTGCAGGAAGTTTTTTGACGTGTGACGTTTTTTTCAGTGTGAAAGCACTCGGACTTTCACATTGGGATTGCAGATGAGGCTTCTTTCAGGCGGTTCACAGGCGCTTTTTTTAACGCTAAGTCCCCTTTCACACTGGGGCGTTTTTCAGGCGCTTTAGTGTGAAAGCACTCGAGCTTTCACATTGGGATTGCAGATGCAGCTTCTTTCAGGCACTTTTTTTACCGCTAACGCCCTGGTGTGAAAGGCGTCTAATTGTAGAAAACCAGAGTAACTGCCATAGAATTTACCTTAGCTTCACCGAGACATCTAGAAGCATTTGAAAGCAGGAAATTGATCACATCTATGCGGCCTTGGCTGTGATTTTCAATTTTATGCCCAGTTAAAAAAAACAAAAAAACTTTTTGTCAAGTATTTAGCATTGTTCATGTCCACACCGAAGAGACCCCCCCCCCTCACATGATGTCCCATTAATGTCACTGAAACAGGAACAGAGACGGCAAGAAAAACCTGAAAGATGTTCTCACCATTCCGAATACTATCTAAAGAAAATCTTTTGGCTTGAAATCCATTTTAAAATGCATTTGGTTTGACTGGCAAAACCCATTTCCATTCACTAGTAATGTGCCAATTACCAAAATATTATAGACCCCTCAACAACCCGTCAGTATAGAGCCAAACTGTATCTTAAAAAATAGAAATTAGTGTGTGTTTAAACCCAAAACCAAACATGTAATATATTGCAGTTTGGTAGTCATTAGATGTGGTGACTGCATTAGCTTTCTTTTTTCAAGCCGAGATCCAACCTGGAAAGGCAGTGTCCGTGTCACTACCTGTAAGATGAACTTGAAGCACAAACAATATTTTATTTTTTGTACAAGCTACTAATGCCATAAGGTCCCTATGTAATAGAGATGAACAAAAGCAGGCAGTTAGGCCTCGTTCACATGGGGTGTTTTAATCTGTGCCCCGTGCAGGGCAGTGATTCACTGGCATAGGTTTTGTGTGCATCTCCATACCGGTAGTTCCATTGCTGTCAATTGGGATGCGGCAGCTGCACAAACACAGCGTGACATCCGCGTGGGTGTATGGTCCCGAATGCCACACACCTGCACTGATGTCTCATTGGGAGCAGCAGCTGTGTCCATGCATTCACTAAATACCAATGAACAGCAATGGGACTACCAATACAGGGATGTTGCAATACCGGTGCATCCCCATGGCGGTAAATATGGCTCTGCGTGGGACACGGATTAAAACTGCCTTAAAGTTGAGCTTGTGTGACAACGATGACTGCCTGCTTAGAAGTTAAAGTTTGTTTATTTGCAGAAAATGTATCCCCCATTATTAACACCGCTTATACACATAGGCAATGATAACATCATTAGACTTATTTAATAAGGCAAAGTGAAGGACGATGACTTGCAGTAAATTATTCATGGCAATCAAGGAGATTGTCTCAATTTTCAGAAGTCATATGAATGGTGATTGGGTTGTTACAGTTACATAGTTAGTAAGATTGAGTATAGACTCTTGTCCATTCAGCTCAACCTGAAATTTTGTTGAATTGATCTAAGCTCTCCGCTGACACCACCAAATGTGGAAGGGAGTTCCACATCCTTACTGCTCTAACAGTAAAGAACCCCTTATGCAGTAAGAGATTGAACAGCTTCTCGTCCAACTTTATTGTGTGGCTGTATGTCTTCTTTAGAGACCTATTAAAAAGGGGGGATAGGGTTGGGACTTTGAATGAGGCATATGATAGACACTACCACAGGCCTCCATCCCTGTAGATGTATAAAAAGGGGGGAGAGTTGGGACTTTGAATGAGATGCGTTTTTAGCAGTATGCGATTAAATATATATATGGAATATAAACATTTTTTCCATAATAGCCAGGCTCAAAGCTGCCAACCAAAAAAGCACTAAACCAAATAGATCTGTCTAACTGTATGTAATTAAAAACAGAGGTTTAGTTGCATGTATTTGCAAATACCTGTTTAAGCTGCAGGCCAAACGTCAAGGCACTCCGTGTACTGTAGTCCTAGCTATGATTTTAAAGCCTCCTAATAAGGAGCACAGGCGTGCTAATCAATAGATAGGGGGCAGGTGGCAACCTAAACCCGCCCCTACCTATAGTTGGTTTGGCAAAAAAGAGCACTGGAATAACAAAAGAAATACAGGAGTGGAACCAAAACATGCCTACCAAACCAAAATACCACCAGACTAAGGCTGCATTCACACCTAGGCGTTTTGTCGCCTGAAGCGCGACGCTACAATACGCTGGAGGGGAAAAATAACATTATACCCTATGGAGATGGTTCACATCTGCACGCCGAACGCCTGAAGCTCAAACAATTTCCGGACCCTTTTTTGTCGCGCGTATCGGGCGGTTTGGGCGTATTTGAGCGTTTCCATTTCCCATAGAAAGTAATGGAAACGCTCGATTCAAGCGACTTGCGCGCCAACGAGCGTTTTCTACGGGCGTTTTGTCGCTTTAATCAATAGAACTTTTCACCCAGGCAGAAGATTAAACAAATCTACCAACATAGCAACAAGTGATGAAAAGATGATCATTTTTCCTATTGGCTAAAATAAAAAACGTCGAAGTACAAAAACGTCGGACGACGATGTATGCAAACGCGCAAATAAGCATGAATACGCGCGACAAAACGCTGGAAAAAAACGACCGACGCTCAGGTGTGAATGCAGCCTAAGTGCGGACCACATCAAATTGGGTCAGCTAGTCAAAAAATGACAATGCATAAGTTAACTGTTGGTGGTAGATCGGTGAAGGCACTCTATTCCACTCCTGAAAACGCATCTCCATCCCTACATAGTATTAAAAAGGGGGGATGTGGTTGGGACTTTGAATGAGGCATATGATAGACACTACCACAGGCCTCCATCCCTGTAAATGTATAAAAAAGAGTTGGGACTTTGAATGAGAAATGCGTTTTTAGCAGTATGCGATTAAATATATATATGGAATATAAAAAATGTTTCCATAATGGTCAGGCTCAAAGTTGCCAACCAAAAAAGCACTAAACCAAATAGATCTGTCTAACTGTACAGACTGTACTGTAAACAGAGGTTTAGTTGCATGTATTTGCAAATACCTGTTTAAGCTGCAGACCAAACGTCAAGGCACTCCGTGTACTGCAGCCCTGGCTATTATGGAAACATTTTTTATATTCCATATATATATTTAATCGCATACTGCTAAAAACGCATCTCATTCAAAGTCCCAACTCTCCCCCCTTTTTTATTCTTTAGAGACATAAGATTAAATCGTTTTCCCTCAAAGATACAGTCACTGTTTAAAGATTTGTAAACTGCGATCATATCTCCTCTCAAGCGCCTCTTCTTCAGGGAGAACAGGTTTCATTTTTGAGGTTACTATACTTTGCCTTATTAAATAAGACCACACGTCTGTTCTCACTTGTAGCATTCATTAATTTTCTACATTTATCCTGACTACCTCCTTCTTCATTCTGGTGGGCTGCTATAATCATTTGTGTGATATCCACTGAGTACCAATAAGATCATCACTTTAAAGTCACCCAAGCAGTTCACAACAGCATTTCATGAGACTCGTCATAGACTGCTGCTATGGAAATCTTCTATACCTCAGACATACAAGGCTTTCCCTATCATTCCCAATGGTTTGATTTACTAATACAGTCCTGATCAAAAGTTTAAGACCACTTGAAAAATGGCAAAAAATCAGATTTTACATTGTTGGATCTTAACAAGGTTCCAAGTAGAGCTTCAACATGCAACAAGAAGAAATAAGAGTGGGACAAAACATTTTTTGAGCATTCAATTTAATGAAAACAACGAATAAACTAAAACAAGTTGTTTTTCAGCTGATCAAAAGTTTAGGACCACACCTCCAAAAAAAAACTAAACCCCCCCAAAACAGAAATCCAACTTCCAAACATGAACTCAGTAATGAGTAGCTCCGCCGTTATTGTTGATCACTTCAAAAATTTGTTTCGGCATGCTTGATGCAAGCGTTTCCATGAGGTGAGTGGGAAAATGTCTCCAAGTGGTAAAGACAGCCGCATGAAGGCCATCTACTGTCTGGAACTGTTGTCCAGTTTTGTAAACTTCCCTTGCCATCCATCCCCAAAGGTTCTCAATTGGATTTAGATCAGAGGAACACGCAGGATGGGCCAAAAGAGTGATGCGGACATTGTGTACTGTAGTGTTGTCCTGTTGAATAACCCAGTCGTTACCACACAGACGAGGGCCCTCAGTCATGAGGAATGCTCTCTGCAACATCTGGACATAGCCAGCGGCCGTTTGACGCCCCTGCACTTCCTGAAGCTCCATTGTTCCACTGAAAGAAAAAGCACCCCAGACCATTATGGCGCCCCCTCCACTGTGGCACGTAGAAAACATCTCAGGTGGGATCTGCTTGTCATGCCAGTAACGTTGGAAACCATCAGGACCATCAAGGTTACATTTTTTCTCATCAGAGAATAAAACTTTCTTCCACCTTTGAATGTCCCATGTTTGGTGCTCTCTTGTAAAGTCCAAACGAGCAGTTCTGTGGCGTTCAAGGAGACGAGGTTTTTGAAGACGGTTTTTGTTTTTGAAGCCCTTCGGTCTCAGATGCCGTCTGATGATTATGGGGCTGCAGTCAGCACCAGTAAGGACCTTAATTTGGGTCGAGGATCGTCCAGTGTCTTGATGAGAAACCCTGCTTATGCAGTTCAGCAACCCGACCACGTTCAAAAAGGGAGAGTTTTTTTGTCTTTGCCATCACAACGTGTGACTACCTGACAGAAAATGACAATGAATCCACATCTTTGCACAGATTTGGCCTTTTAAAAGCTTGTGGTCCTAAACTTTTGATCAACTGAAAAACAGCCTGTTTCAGTTTATTTGTTGTTTCCATTAAATTGAATGCTCAAAAAATGTTTTGTCTCGCTCTCATTTCTTCTTGTTGCATGTTGAAGCTCTACGTGGAACCTTGTTAAGATCCACCAAGTGTCCATGTAAAATATGATCTTTTGCCATTTTTCAAGTGGTCTTAAACTTTTAATCAGGACTGTATAAGTAAGCAATGAAGAATAAGAATGATACAAATAAAAGATGATGAGACAGACATTATGAACTATGACAGTTTCTACACTTTCCCCCCATGTATGTCTTTTTGCACTTACAGCATTTAAGCCTCGTACACACGATCGGATTTTCCGACAACAAATGTGTGATGGCGGGGTTTTGTCGGATAATCCAACCGTTTGGGAACTCCAATTCCTGCTGATTCCACTACAGAAGTTAAAGCACTAAAATAAAGCATGGAATGTTGAAATCTTTTTAAACATAAGCATCATCCTAAGGAGGCACGAGGCAGGAGATCTCTCCGTTGAGACCTGGTGGATGACAGGTCCCTTTCTGCTCACTGAGCGGGGAGGGGCTTGTGCAGCGCCGTTGTCTCCTCTGGAGAGATCTGATGAAAACGGACAGCATGTCTGTTTTCATCAGATCTCACCCGATCCGATCCGCCATGGACGGATGGGGACGTATCTCCATCCGTCTGATTTTGGCTGATCGGATCGGGTCGGAGTCAGCGGACATGTCTCTGCTGACATCCGACGCTTAATAGGCATGCATGGAGCGGCCGTCGTGTGTACGAGGCTTAAGACTTGGCACACCTTTGTTTGGTTGCACCTGGGAGGTTTCAATTGAAGGTTCAGCTGGGCTTTAAAAATATTATAGCCTTTCTTGTGGAATTGCCTCACATGTCTTTGAATACCAACAGAAAACTATTTCTTTTATATTATAGCGTCTATTTATAAATGTTTTCACCTAAGATTCATGCAACTTTCGCTTTAAGATTTATAATTTGTTTCCAAACCAAAATGATTAAAAAATATGTAAAAGACGGGTGACTCTTGTGTGAAAACAATTATGATTTGACCCCCTATGTACAAATGTTTATAGATTTGGCCATTGTTTTAGTGGTTTTGGTGAGTAGTTTCATTATGTCCAGATCTTCAAAAAATGAGATGCATATATGTTCTTCAGGCTGGGTTCACATAGGTGTGGCCGCGGTTCACAGCATGGGGTCCGGTGCATCGCCCTGTACACCAATTCAGGTGCAAATCGGGTCAGAATTTTTGCCTGAATTTGCACCCAAATCGGAACCAAAGATGCACAGGACCCTTTTTAAATGCAAACTGTTTTTTCTAGCTGCAGTGCACCCCTCCCCATGCTTTAGATTCAGGCATTCATCCCTGAACACCTAGTGCTTTAAACACAGGTACCACTTGGTACAGCGTTCAGCCATAGCCTGCCATAGACTTGGACAGCCTGCAAGCAGTTGCTTAATGGATGCTGCACCCGTCTCTTCTAAGTACGCTAAACTACAGAGAGGGACACACTGCAGATAGATGCTTTCATGTGCAAGGGGCCTAAAGAGGCAATTGTGGTAGGTAATCCACTATAATCCAAAAACAAAAAGAGATGATACAGTTTTGTTCTGGAATTAACTTGCCTGTTAGAATCACATTCCCTGCTCCATCTCCCTGAAATAAAAGGCTGAATATTGGTTTACTATACCTGTGACAATGATCTATGATCTGTGGCTGTCCTATGTCATTACAGTACTATATAGTGCAGCAATAGGCTCACAAGTAGCCATGTGGGTTTTAACGCGACATAATGGTGATTAAAGTGCCTGTAAAGACTGCTGTTTCTAGTTTTTGGAAAGTTTAAAGGATAATTTGTTGTAAATATTTGTAACTTCTTTTTTCAGTATGAATTTTGAAGGCAGTTGTATTAGTGATTGTGATATAGTGATGTGTGTTTTGTTGGCTGCTTGTGTCTGTGACATTTTTCTATATTTATGATTCCTGGGAAAGCAGTGATGAAGCCATTTATTCCGGATTCTAGAGAAATGTAATTTCATTCCTTTGAACAACTAGGGCCAGATCCACAAAGGATACGCCGCGTAACTTCTAGGATGGATCTGTCCCTAGTTGAATGGGGGCTAGATCCTGAATGGGGGCTAGATCCGACTGACGTACGTCTTAGTACGCTGTCGGATCTAAGGTGCATATTTACGCTGGCCGCTAGGTGGCGCTTCCGTTGATTTCCGCGTAGAGTATGCAAATTAGCTAGATACGCCGATTCTCAGAACGTACGGCCGGCGCATTTTTTTTTACGTCGTTTACGTAAGGCTTTTCTCGGTGTAATGTTACCCCTGGGTCTATGAGGCCTACGCAATGTTAAGTATGGACGTCGGGCCAGCGTCAAATTTTCCGTCGTGTACGTCGTTTGCGTAAAACGTTCGCGAATAGGGCTTTTGGTAAATTACGTTCACGTCGAAAGCATTGACTACGGACGGCGCATGCGCCATTCAAAAAAAAAGTCATTTACGTGGGGTCAAGTTGAATTAACATAAAACACGCCCACATCTTTGTCATTTGAATTCCGCGCCCTTACGCCGACACATTTACGCTATGCCGCCGTAACTTTAGACGCAAGTGCTTTGTGAATACAGCACTTGCCTCTCAAAGTAGCGGCGGCGTAGCGTAACTACGATACGCTACGCCTGCTTAAAATTACGCAGATCTACGTGGATCTGGCCCCTAGTCTTTACTGTAAAACAGAGGGTTCCAAAGTCCTCCACCCAACACTGCAATAATAGCTGAACCTATTAGAATTCAAATTTGCACAGTTGACCAAATATGACTTATGCCCTGTACACACGATCGGTTCGTCTGATGAAAATGGACTGATGGACCGTTTTCATCGGACGAACTGATCGTGTGTGGGCCCCATCAGTTTTTTTTGCCATCGGTGAAAAAAAAATAGAAACTGTTTTAAATTTTTCGTATGGTTAAAAAACCGATAGAAAAATTGCAGTTGAAAACGAACGTCGATTTGACCCCTTTTTTTTATTATAATATTGAATGAAAGTTCTTACAACTAAAAAAATGTCAAATTCATCTCTACTAGTGTATGGCATGCTTTAGGCTCCATTCACACCTAGGCGTTTTAACGCCTGAAGCCCGACGCTATTGCAGCCTAAAATACGCTGGAGGGGTGATTTAACATTGTTCTCTATGGGGATGGTTCACATCTCCACGCCGATTGCCGAAACGCTGTACGCCTGAAGCTCAAAACAAGTCCCTGACCCTTTTTTTCAGGCGGCTTCGGCGTTCGGCATAGCCGACAATGTTAAGTCACCCCTCCAGCGAAAACAAGGTTAAAAAACGACGCGTTTTGTCGCTGCAAATCGCGGTACAAAACGCTGCGCTAAGGTGTGAATGCAGCCTTAAGCTGGCCATAGAGTGATTGAAATCGAGCAGTTCAGCAATGACTGGCCAATTTTCGATCCATCTATAGGTGTTTCCACTCGAGAGAAGACAATCCAGTGATCGACTTCTCTGGAACGGTAATATTACATACGATCAGTGCATGCAACACTGATCAGTGTATTCTGACAGAAGAGTCTCTGCTGTCAGAATACAATAACATAGTTGGGAGGATTCCTCCAACCATCTAGGGGAATCCATTAATTTTTAATTTTTTTTAATCCTTCGGCAGTTTAAAAAACTATCTACCTATCACCTAGTCATTTCCAAAAAAGCCAGTTCATCCTAATAAAGCAGTTATTGGAGTATACAATGTCACAGAAATGTCAATGTTCAGATAGATTTTCTTTTAGTTTAGGATTACCAGAAAGAATTCACTTATTCTCTCCCATCAGGTATGTTAGTCGGCACTATGATGATTTGTACATGAATGTACAGTGGTTTTATCTTCAGATACTAATAATTCCATTGGGCCTGTTCTTAGCAAGGCATTACAAAGTGCATAGACTGTGTGTAAAGTGCTGTAGCCAATAGCTACCGTTCACATTTGGTCTTCTACAGATCTTTGTATTGTAGACGGAATGTACAGTATAGGTTGCGGCACATACAGTCCTTACACTTCATACTGCCTCACTGAATAAGCTTGCATGTCTCAATTTTCTATTACCGTGAGTTATTTGTAGAGCAATGTAATTACTGCATTTTCCAAACTTGGGACTATTTTTACACTGGTAAATGTCTTTCTATGCCATACCATAAGAGAACCAACATTTCTATACATGACTTGTATGTTTGTTACTGTTTTATTGCCTCAAGTTCGTACTGAGCAAATGTCACTATTAGCTTTATTTTTATTATGAAGTATTGGGAATTGGTTGTGATCCCATCGTTGTACATAAAAATGGGTATAAGTCAATCCAATTTATGGTATATTCTGTATATAAACGATAATGAATATCAAAAACTGTGTGTGTTTTCTTTTTGTAACAAATACAGAAATTCTAACAATGAAATGGATGACATTTGGAGAGCAGACTGGATGATACACTCTTAAGCCTCGTACACATGATACGATTGTTGGCCAACTGAGCGACTGATTTTTTGTCAAAAGGGCGTGTGCCTGGATCTTGTCTTGCATACAAACGGTACACAATTGTCGTGTCACAAACGCGAACGTAATGCTGTACTACGAGGAATTTCAGCTCTTAAGCGCCACCCTTTGGGCCCTTCTGCTACTTTCGTGTTTGGTGACCATTGAATCCGAGCATGCGTATTTGTACTTTGACTTTTGTGTGGCGGATTTGTGTACTGACCATACGAAATTCAGACGTCAAACCGTTGTCCACCGAATATTTACTAGCATGTCATCCAACATTCGTTGGCCGAAAGTTGGACAACAATTGTCAAAAGGAGCGTACTAACGGTATATTTTAGAACAACAGTCTGTCAACTGACAATCCCCTGCCAACAATCGTATTGTGTGTACAAGGCTTTAGTCTAAAGGCCTCGTACACACGCTCGTTTTTCTCGGCAAGAACCAGCAAGAAAATTGCTGGCAGAGCTTTCTTGCCGAGTAAACCGAGCGTGTGTACAAGGCTTTCAGTTTCTCATCTGGAAATCTGCCCAGAATCCCGACAAGAACATGTTCTCTATTTTTCTTGTTGTGAGATTCTCAGCAGTTTTCTTGCCGAGAAACCCGAGAGTGTGTAAACTTACCTGTCGCCGTGGAAACCCGCTCATGCTCGAATTGACTTTGACGCATGCGAGGTAGCTTCCTAGGCATAGGTAGGGTGCAGCAAAATGGCGGCGACTGCATTGAATGTGACGAGCGCATGCTCGTCGTACGCGATGACGTCACTGCGTTCTTTCCTTTCAAGAGAACCGCGGTTCTTTTGAAACGAGAGTCTGTACACTCGGGCGGCAAGAGATTCTTGCCAAGAATCTCATCAGGCAAAACAAAGTTTTTTTCCTGACGAGATTCTTTCCCGTGTGTACAAGGCTTTAAGCCCTGTACACACGGCTGAGTATCTCGTCAGGAAAAAAACGTTGTTTTGCCTGACGAGATTCTTGGCAAGAATCTCTTGCCGGCCGAGTGTACAGACACTCCATTCAAAAGAGCCGTTCTTTTGAATGGCACGAACCCGGTGACGTCATCAACTACAATGAGCATGCGCTCGTCACATTTGATGCCGTCGCCGCCATCTTGCTACACCCTACCTATGCCTTGGAAGCTACCGTGCATGCGTCAAAGTCATTTCGAGCATGCACGGTTTTCCACGGCGACAGGTAAGTATACAGACGCTCGGGTTTCAGGAAAACACTGCAGAGAGTCACGACGAGAAAATAGAGAGCAGGTTCTCTATTTTTCTCGTTGAGATTCTGGGCAGTTTTCTTGACGAGAAACCTCAAAGCCTTGTACACACGCTCGGTTTTCTTGCTGGTTTTTGCCGAGAAAACCGTGCGTGTGTACGAGGCTTTAGACAGGATTACCATACAGATGGAAACAGATATTGAGTATCAGAATAACCGTAGACTGTAAGGCCTCATTCCCATGGGATGTACTACATACAGCGTATGCCGTTCGAGGCCGTGTTTTCATGCACAGGTGTTCCGTGTATCTCCATGCAGGCATTCCCATTCATGTCAAATTGGATGCAGCAACATAGACACAGATGCTGCTCCCAATTTTTGACATCCCTGCTGGTGCACAGACCTGAATGGAGACAGTGTAAGTTCAGGAACACGCACTCAGGCCTGGTTTATTCACAGAGTTGTCCTATAGCCACTCCTTTCTTATCTTGGCTGTGTACTTAGGGTCATTGTCCTGTTGGAATATGAACCTTCACCCCACTCTGAGGTCCAGAGCGCTCTGGAGCAGGTTTCCATCAAGGATGTCTCTGCACATTGCTGCATTCATCGTTCCCTCGATCCTGACTAGTTCCCCAGTTCCTGCTGCTGAAAAACATCCCCACAGCATGATGCTGCTGCCACCATGCTTCACTGTAGGGATGGTATTGGCCAGGTGATGAGCGTCCCCTGGTTTCCTCCAGACATGACGCTTGCCATTCAGGTCAAAAGTTCAATCTTTCTTTCATCAGACCAGATAATTTTGTTTTTCATGGTCTGAGAGTCCTTCAGGTGCCTTTTGGCAAACTCCAGGTGGGTTGTCATGTGCCTTTTACTGAGGAGTGGCTTTCGTCTGGCCACTCAACCATACAGGCCTGATTGGTGGTGTCAGGCCACCTGTGGCCAGGTGACAAGTGCACCCAGTTGGGGTCAGGGATGCACCACAGGGTAGTGAACCCTATGGCCGACTGCTGCAATCAGAGAGGAAGCGTGAGCCCAAGATTCCCCAGGGCGCGGAGTCTAAGACCCAGCTTTGTGTTCACCAGAGCCTCTGGTGGTGAGGATGGCCTTTGCCGCAGCTGGATCCAGGTCGCGACCCCTGGAGTCCCCAAGGTCACGCTCCGCAGGGAGAGAGGGGAAGCAGCAACCAGAACAAGCGATAGTGATGGGTAAACCGAGGTCGGGGCAACAGACAGACAAGGGTAATCAAGGAACAGGTGGAAATAAGGGCCGTCTAATTGAGCCACCCCCACTGCGCGTAACTGGAGAATATAAGTGAAAATATAGTGATATTGATAATATAAATAAATAAATTAATAAATAAATATATGTGAGCTGCTTTAAAAGTTAAACGATCAAAATGTAATATGCAAATACAGTGCTACCTGATGTGAAAAAAGGTATCAAATGTGATATTAAGCAGCGCTCAAAAGAATCAAATAAAAAAACACACATATAATATTGCTAGACTATTAAGTGAAAAATAATGAGTGATCCACCCTCTATGTGAAACAATATATCAGTGTCAAAAATAGGTGCCAATAATACACCCAAAATAACAGGTTGGCAAAAAAAAATCCATAAACTGATTGTGTGAACGTAAATGAAGTTCATAAATGGAGAACAGAAGAAATCCCTTCACGATCTTCAGACAGTGCTTTCACCACACCACAGTGACTGCGTGATTCCACCACCCATCAGAATGCAAACTCACCACAATAAATGGCCTGACACTCTCGTGTTAAGGCACACAGGCTTTTTAACTGAACCACTCAGTTTAATTGATGGAACTCCCTCTTTGGAAACTGGAGCACTCAGTTAAATAAATGGAGATCCGTTGGAAAAAGGAAAAACTCCAAGATGACAGCCACATGTATAATGAAGAGAGAGAGCACAATAGTGTGATATTGCAACACAACTTTTAATAAAAACACTAAAAATCTCCCAATAGATGCACTCACAAAAATGACTCTTGTCATAAGCAGTGATTAAATCCAAACATCACACGGTGTAAACACAAACGAAAATTTTCCTCCAGGTGAACCAGTGGTCACGGCGGACCAACAAATAGCCCAGGTTTACTCACAGCCCTATGAAGGTGTACTGGAGTCGCTCTTCAGATGACTATGTTGGTGACAGATGGACCGTTCCACGCCCGACCAGTTCAGTTTAAGGTATGCGGTTGTAACTTAGTACCCACGCCCCGACATGTTTCATCATACTGATTTAATCATGGGGATGCTTACCAGATGTCACATGCCGCTATATGTAGCTGCCAAGGTCCCCCCCTCACTTGCACATTGGTGCACGCCTTCCGTTCATTACAAGCATCAGCTGTGTGGACAAACGTCCCACTCAGCTGTGCTGGCGTGCAAGTGTGCAGCTCTGACCAAACAGAGCAGCATAATCATGTGTGCGAGGTGGAGGCCCCCAGTGGTGACGTCGGTGTACTACACTTAATCACACTGCCTGTATTCAATGAGGTGTCTATCACCAGTGGTCAAACTGGTGTATGACACCCATTCCCACTGCCTATATTCGATACAGTGTCTAACCCCAGTGGTGAAACTGGTGTATGACACCCATCAAGCATAGAGTGTACTGCAAACTGAAAGAAGGGGGATATCCCTCTAAGAAATGACTAACAGCCATTCGGGTGTCCCCATGACCACGAGTCACCTCCAGGTCTATACAAACACGATCTAACAGTGTAAAGTCAGAAACACAAAGTACAATATCTCTCATTAATCTAAAGTGAGAGCATACTACATGGTTATATGAATCTAAAAAAGAATATATATTATTCCAAAATCTAAAAACACATAATCAACCATAAATATATATAAAACTGAATTAAATACATATAGTATAGGCGGTATTCCTAAAATTATATTGAAGAGTTGCATATATTATTATCCATCATAAAATTTCAATAAAATGGTGGTAATCAAAATGAATAAAACATTTTTTTTTATATATATATATATAAAAATTATTATTTTTAAAAAAGATTTTATAAACTGGAAAACGATTTTACACTGGGGCATGTACTTTGAACGAGATATGCATAAATATGGGCAAGTTTAGACATGCAATGGTTCAAATTAAAGTGGGTGAACTTCATCATCTCCATATGCATGGCATAACAAAAATTTAATTATATAGTCATACAAAGCCCATGATCATAGTGGGTGGCCCAGTTGTCTGGCCCCCTTGTAACAACATAATTCATGACCATACTATATATATGTACACCTTAAAACCTGCTCCTAGTCTAAACATTACTGATGAAGCAGTTCACGTCCAATTCTATGTTAAGGCCCCTCGGAAATTGACTTTTTAAAAGAAAGATCCATTGAGTTTCTCGCTGCGATAGATCTCTCACCCTGTTTGAACCTCTCCATGAAGGGTGTACGCAGTCAATGCCACAGAACTGAGCTAGCGAAGGATCTTGGTTATGTTTTTCCTTAAAGTGGACTGACACACTGTGGTAATCAAAGCCCTTCTTTATGTTTGCCAGGTGTTCAGCCACTCGTATCCGCAATAACCTCTTAGTTCTTCCTACATAAAGTAGTCCACATGGGCACCAAATCAAATATACTACATGAGAAGAGTTGCAGGTGATAAATTCTTTAATAGAGAAAATCTTCCCATCACTACTCGTGACCTGTTGTTTTCCTCTATTGCTTATCTGCACAGTTCTGCAACAAATGCATTTCCTGCACGAGTAGAACCCCTTGAAATCTATTCTGAGGGCCTGCTGATCTGGGGGATCTAGAATCTTGCGGACCACCTTGTCGCCGAAATTAGGAGCCCTCCTATAGATGAATCGTGGTTGACTCGGAAGTATTTCGGCAAAGTGTCTGTCCTTCCCCAGGATGTGCCAGTGATTCTTGATGATAGCCTCTACCTCCCTGTATTGGGCACGAAACCCAGACAGGAAGCCCCATTGGTGTTGGTTATTATTTGGCTGTTCTACCTTCTTCTCTAAGCATTTTTCTCTAGGGATAGCAGCAATTTCTTCAATCATTGTGTTCAGAGCTGGCTCATCATATCCCTTCTGAACAAATGTATTCTTCAGTGTTTGTGCTTGTGAGAGATAATCATTGGCATCTGAGCAATTGCGACGAACTCTTAAAAATTGCCCCTTAGGGATATTTTTAATCCATGCTGGGTGGTGTCCACTATTAATGGACAAATAACTGTTACGATCAGTTGGCTTGAAAAAGACTTTAGTCTTTAGTTTATTTGCTTCTCTTTGAATAGTGACATCCAAAAAGTTGACCATATTTCCGCTAATTGTATATTCCAATTTAATGTTGTTGGGATTACTATTGAGGTCTTCCAGAAACTTTAGTGCATCTTGCTGCGATCCTTCCCATATAAATAAAATATCATCTATAAATCTCCGATAAAATAATAATTGGGGTCTCCGGTTATGAAAAAAACATGCCTGTCCTCCCACTCAGCCATGAACAGGTTGGCGAGGCTGGGGCAAACTTTGCCCCCATAGCCACGCCAACCTGCTGGGAGAAGAAGGAGCCATCGAACCAGAAATAATTATGGGACATGCAGAACTCTAATACATGTCCCATAAATTTCTTCTGAGTATGCGGTATATCATCCCTCCTGCTAAGTGCCCAGTTCAACGCCAGTGCCGCATCATCATGCTGAATAATGGTATACAGTGATGCCACGTCAGCTGTTACCAAAAAGATGTCTGTTTCAGGCCTGATGCTCACTTTGTCTAGGGACTGTAGCAGGTCGGTGGTGTCTTTCAGATACGCCTTGGTTGTGCAAACACTCAGTTGGAGAAATCTGTCAAGGTATTCTCCCAATCTGGCTGTGACTGATCCAATCCCGTTAACTATTGGTCGGGCAGGTGGGATAATTTCATTTTTGTGGATCTTAGGCAAAGTGTAGATCACCGGTATCCTACACGCTGAGGGAGCTAAGTACTTTTTCTCTTTCAGATTCAAAGCTCCAGTATGATAGCCCCAATCTACCAACGCATCAAGTTGTACCTTGTATGGTTCGGTAGGGTCTGATGCTAGTTTTCTATATGTAGAAGTATCACTCAGCATATTGGACAACTGGGTGCAGTAGAACTCCTTATCCAGGACCACCACCCCTCCCCCTTTGTCCGCTGGTCGGATCACAACATTCTTCTTATCCTCCAAAGATTCAATACCTTCTTTAATATAGCGGGGATTCACGCCCTTCTTCACAGGTAATTCCTCAATGTCTTTGAGTACCAACTGTTTAAAAACCTCTATAAAATGATTATTGGAAATCTGAGGATTAAATAAGGATTTATTCTTGAGTCCACTGTCAACTTTCGTTGCCACAATGGTACTATTCATAGAAGACGTGACAGGGTGGCTCAAGAAGTATTTTTTCAAATTCAGTCCTGACAAATTTGTGTGTGTCTATATAGACGTCAAATTTATTCATTGTTCTTCTAGGAGCACACTTTAAACCCGTGTTGAGGATATTGAGCTCTTTCGGGCTCAACGTCACCTTACTCAGGTTGTATATTCCTGTG